>NC_092711.1:134069451-134169451 GCF_047496885.1 Scyliorhinus torazame
CCACATCCGCCCTGTCCAAGACCCCCTCACGATCTTAAAGGTTTTGATCAAGTGGCCTCTCACTCTTCTCAATTCGAGTTGATGCAAACCCGGCCTGTCCCAACCTTTCCCCATAATACAACCCGTCCATTCCAGGTGTGAGTCCAGTAAACCTTCTCTGAACTGCTAACACATTTACATCATTCCTTAAATGAGAGCAATACTGTACACACTGCTCCAGATGTGGTCTCACCAATGTCCTGAGTAACTGAAGCATAACCTCCCTACTCTTGTATTCAATTCCCCTCACAATAAACAATGACATTCTATTAGCTTTCCTAATTACTTGCTGTACCTGTATACTCGCCTCTTGTGTTTCATGCTCTTGGACACCCAGATCCCTCTGAATCTCAGAGCTCTGCAATCTCTCACCATTTGAACATTGAAACGTCGAGAGAGGGAGCAGGAGAAGGCCATTCGGCCCTTCGAGCCCGCTCCGCCATTCGACGCGATCGCGGCCGGTCTTCGGCCCCGACGCCCATTTCCTGCTTGATAGATTCTCCCCCTCACGAGGGGGGAAACATCCTCCCAGCATGCACCCTGTCAAACCCCCCCCCCTCAGAAGCTGATCCGTTTCAATAAGATCGCCTCTGGTTCTTTCTAAACTCCAATGGGTACAGGCCCCGTCCGGCTCAACCTTTCCTCATCGGACAAACCCCCCCTTCATCCCGGGAATCGGCCCCGTGAACCTTCTCTGAACGGCCTCCGATGCCGGTATGTGGCTCCTCAGGTAAGGAGACCAGAACTGTGCCCAGTTCCTACGGTTGTCGGAAGATTCTGGATCGCCAAGTGTCTATCCGCATTATTGACGTCTCCCCAAACCACAATCCCTCTCTCTCCCTCTCTCTCCTCTCCCCACCCCACAACGATTCTCCACCCCTCCTCCAGCTCCGCAGAGTCCAAGGGGCCGATGAGGCGCACTCCTAGAGCCTCTTCCTGGAGGAGATCGATTTGGGAGTGGTGGGGGGGGGGGAAGGTTAGGTTGTAAAAAAGGATGCGATAGTTGGGGGGGTTGGAGGCAGGAGGAAGGGCGACGGAGTGAGAGGAGCGGACTGCGGAGCTGAGAAGTGAGGAGGAGGAGAGGTGGGTGGAGGGGTGGGGGGGGGGGGGGGGAGGGTAATGGCTTGCTGAGAAGTGGAAAGGCTGGGGAAAGGGGAGGTGAGTGGAAGGGACTGAAAGAACAGACAAACCTAGGAACAGGAGCAGGCCCCTTCTCCAGCCTGTTACCATAGGAACAGGAGGAGGCCCATTCAGCCCCTTCTCCAGCCTGTTACACAGGAACAGGAGGAGGCCCATTCAGCCCCTTCTCGAGTCTGTTACACAGGGAACAGGAGGAGGCCCATTCAGCCCCTTCTCCAGTCTGTTACACAGGAACAGGAGGAGGCCCATTCAGCCCCTTCTCCGGCCCGTTACACAGGAACAGGAGGAGGCCCATTCAGCCCCTTCTCCAGCCTGTTACACAGGAACAGGAGGAGACCCATTCAGCCCCTTCTCCAGCCTGTTACACAGGGAACAGGAGGAGGCCCATTCAGCCACTTCTCCAGCCTGTTACACAGGGAACAGGAGGAGGCCCATTCAGCCACTTCTCCAGCCTGTTACACGGGGAACATGAGGAGGCCCATTCAGCCCCTTCTCCAGCCTGTTACACGGTAACAGGAGGAGGCCCATTCAGCCCCTTCTCCAGCCTGTTACACAGGAACATGAGGAGGCCCATTCAGCCACTTCGCCAGCCTGTTACACGGGGAACATGAGGAGGCCCATTCAGCCCCTTCTCCAGCCTGTTACACGGTAACATGAGGAGGCCCATTCAGCCCCTTCTCCAGCCTGTTACACGGTAACAGGAGGAGGCCCATTCAGCCCCTTCTCCAGCCTGTTACACAGGGAACAGGAGGAGGCCCATTCAGCCCCTTCTCCAGTCTGTTACACAGGAACAGGAGGAGGCCCATTCAGCCACTTCTCCAGCCTGTTACACGGGGAACATGAGGAGGCCCATTCAGCCCCTTCTCCAGCCTGTTACACGGTAACAGGAGGAGGCCCATTCAGCCCCTTCTCCAGCCTGTTACACAGGAACATGAGGAGGCCCATTCAGCCACTTCTCCAGCCTGTTACACGGGGAACATGAGGAGGCCCATTCAGCCCCTTCTCCAGCCTGTTACACGGTAACATGAGGAGGCCCATTCAGCCCCTTCTCCAGCCTGTTACACGGTAACAGGAGGAGGCCCATTCAGCCCCTTCTCCAGCCTGTTACACAGGAACAGGAGGAGGCCCATTCAGCCCCTTCTCCAGCCTGTTACACAGGAACAGGAGGAGGCCCATTCAGCCCCTTCTCTAGCCTGTTACACAGGAACAGGAGGAGACCCATTCAGCCCCTTCTCCAGCCTGTTACACAGGAACAGGAGGAGGTCCATTCAGCCCCTTCTACAGCCTGTTACACAGGCACAGGAGGAGGTCCATTCAGCCCCTTCTACAGCCTGTTACACAGGAACAGGAGGAGACCCATTCAGCCCCTTCTACAGCCTGTTACACAGGAACAGGAGGAGACCCATTCAGCCCCTTCTACAGCCTGTTACACAGGAACAGGAGGAGGTCCATTCAGACCCTTCTACAGCCTGTTACACAGGAACAGGAGGAGGTCCATTCAGCCCCTTCTACAGCCTGTTACACAGGAACAGGAGGAGACCCATTCAGCCCCTTCTCCAGTCTGTTACACAGGAACAGGAGGAGGCCCATTCAGCCCCTTCTCCAGCCTGTTACACAGGAACAGGAGGAGGCCCATTCAGCCCCTTCTCCAGCCTGTTACACAGGGAACAGGAGGAGGCCCATTCAGCCCCTTCTCCAGCCTGTTGCACAGGAACAGGGGGAGGCCATTCAGCCCCTTCTCCAGACTGGAGAGGGAAGGCTTTCTCTCTCTCTCCAGGAAAGAGAGGGAGAGAGAGATATACGGATAGAGAGAGAGAGGTAGAACGAAGAGGTAACAGGAGCGGATTGAAGGGGGTGAGAAAAAGATTTGGTTCATCCTCTGGGGCCGAGGGGAGACCCGGGTTCAAATCAAATATCACCAAAGGCTGCTGGTGAAATTTAAATTCAATTCACAAAATCTGGAATCTGTGGCGCTAATCCCAGTAATGATGATCATGACCACTATCATCAATTGTCGAAAAACAAATCCATCTGGTTCACTAATGTCCCCCTTTAAGGGAAGGGAAATTTGTCGGCCTTACTGGGTCTGACTCCAGACACCACCGCCAACCCCACACCCCCGCCGCCACGCCGCACACGACTCGTCACCCCCACCCTCTCCGAAATGGCCAAGCGAGCCCACTCTCAGTTGTATCAAACCGCTGCAAGGTCTGAAAGGACCCCTTCCAAACCTGACGGCACCGCCGGTGTCGCCGACACCACACAGGGACTGCAGCGGGTTCAAGAAGGCGGCTCACCCACCACCTTCTCAAGGGGCCAGTCGGGGTCGGGCAACAAACGCTGGGGCCGATAACCAGCAGCGCCGGCATTCCGTGGACGGATAAACGAAAAGCAGGGGTCTTTACGGGGCGGAGTAGAGTCAGCAAAGACTATTGGGAGGGGTGATGGCGGGTTGGGAGGAGGGTTGTATAGAGGAGGCTGAATGGGCAGAGGATGAGGTTAATCAGTCAATTTGAAGGCCATC
Organism: Scyliorhinus torazame; assembly: GCF_047496885.1. NCBI lineage: Eukaryota > Metazoa > Chordata > Chondrichthyes > Carcharhiniformes > Scyliorhinidae > Scyliorhinus > Scyliorhinus torazame. The sequence goes on from NC_092711.1 coordinate 134,073,155, forward strand.
CGAACTCTGGCGACAGCTCTCCCCACATCCCACCGCAGCGCAACCCCCCCTGCCCACTGGGGAGGGAGTTTGGTTGAGGACCCTCTCCCCACCGCCCCCACCATCAGTGAAGGTGAGTCAGGCCTACAGGTAGGCCCAAAAGCCTGAGCAGGCACCATGGCAGGGTGGGGTATGGGGGAGGGGGATCTGGGAGGGGGAGTGTGTGTGTGTGTGGGGGGGGGGGGGCACTATTTAAATGCCATGACACAGGGCACAGAGTGAGATGGGAGGTCACTTTTGTGTCTCCCCAAACTCAACCACCCCCCTCCTCCCCTTCCCAGTACCACCACCACGTCCTGCACACACTGGAATGCACAAATCTGTGTGTGTGTGTGTGTGTGGCCCTCTTTCTTGATTCACCTCCCTCCTGCCCGCCCCCACAACTATGTGTCAATGTTCTGCGCTGTCGGCCAGCCCGGTTTAGGGCCGGCCCTCGGTTTGTAAATACGTGTAATCTGATTTTCTCAATAAAAACACACTACATTGTACCTTGACCGCCTCTCTCTCTCGCGCGCGACCTTGTATCTGTCTTCACGGCAGAGGGAAATATGGCAGAGACGTGAGGACAGACCGGGAAAGGGATAAAATAGTGAGTGTGTGTGTGTGTCTGTATGTGAGGGTGTGTGAGTGCATGTGTGTGTGAGTGCATGTGTGTGTGAGTGCATGTGTGTGTGAGTGCATGTGTGTGTGTGAATGTGTGTGTGACTGAATGTGTGTGTGAGTGCGTGTGTGTGACTGAATGTGTGTGTGTGTGACTGAATGTGTGTGTGACTGAATGTGTATGTGACTGAATGTGTGTGAGAGAATATGTGTGTGAATGAATGTGTGTGTGACTGAATGTGTGTGTGAATGTGTGAGTGAGTGTGTGTGAGAGTGTGTTATGGGCCAGGGTTTAGGCAACTCCAAAGTGTATCATGGAGTTCAACTGACGCACAACTTTTAATAGATTGTGGTTATGCGGAGCACACGGGCCTACCTTACAGGTGTAGTGCAACAGAGAGTTACAGTACTTTTAAATGTGTGTGTGAATGTGTGTGTGACTGAATGTGTGTGTGACTGAATGTATGTGTGTGTGTGTGTCTATGTGTGTGTCACTGAATGTGTGTGTGACTGAATGTGTATGTGACTGAATTTATGTGTGACTGAATGTGTGTGTGACTGAATGTGTGTGAGTGAATGTGTATGTGACTGAATGTATGCGTGTGAATGTGTGTGTGACTGAATGTGTGTGACTGAATGTGTGTGTGACTGAATGTGTGTGCGACTGAATGTGTGTGTGACTGAATGTATGTGTGTGTGTGTGAATGTGTGTGTGTGTGAATGTGTGTGTGAGTGAATGTGTGTGTATCTGAATGTGTGTGTCACTGAATGTGTGTGTGACTGAATGTGTGTGAGTGAATGTGTGTGTGAGTGAATGTGTGTGTGTGTGAATGTGTGTGTGACTGAATGTGTGTGTGACTGAATGTGTGTGTGACTGAATGTGTGTGTGACTGCGTGTGTGACTGAATGTATGTGTGTGTGAATGTGTGTGTGTGTGAATGTGTGTGTGACAGAATGTGTGTGTGACTGAATGTGTGTGAGTGAATGTGTGTGTGACTGAATGTATGTGTGTGTGTGTGAATGTGTGTGTGTGCGTGAATGTGTGTGTGACTGAATGTGTGTGTGTGTGAATGTGTGTGTGACTGAATGTGTGTGTGAGTGCGTGTGTGTGACTGAATGTGTGTGTGACTGAATGTGTGTGTGAAATGAAAATGAAATGAAATGAAAATAGCTTGTTGTCACAAGTAGCCTTCAAATGAAGTGACTGAAAAGCCCCTCGTCGCCACATTCCAGCGCCTGTTCGGGGAGGCTGGTACGGGTGTGACTGAATATGTGTGTGTGACTGAATGTGTGTGTGACTGAATGTGCGTGTGTGACTGAGTGTGCGTGCGTGTGAATGTGTGTGTGACTGAATGTGTGTGTGACTGAATGTGTGTGTGCGTAATGTGTGTGAGAGAATGTGTGTGTGAATGAATGTGTGTGTGACTGAATGTGTGTGTATGTGAATGTGTGTGTGTGAATGTGTGTGTGACTGAATGTGTGTGTGCATGAATGTATGTGTGACTGAATGTATGTGTGGCTGAATGTATGTGAGTGAATGTGTGTGTGGCTGAATGTGTGTGAGTGAATGTGTGTGTGACTGAATGTGTGTGTGACTGAACGTGTGTGTGACTGAATGTATGTGTGTGTGTGCGAATGTGTGTGTGAGTGAATGTGTGTGTAACTGAATGTGTGTGTGTGTGAATGTGTATGTGACTGAATGTGTGTGTGACTGAATGTATGTGTGACTGAATGTATGTGTGACTGAATGTATGTGTGACTGAATGTATGTGTGACTGAATGTATGTGTGACTGAATGTATGTGTGACTGAATGTATGTGTGACTGAATGTGTGTGTGACTGAATGTGTGTGTGGCTGAATGTGTGTGTGATTGAATGTGTGTGTGAGTGAATGTGTGTGTGAGTGAATGTGTGTGTGACTGAATGTGTGTGTGACTGAATGTGTGTGAGTGAATGTGTGTGTGACTGAATGTGTGTGTGTGAGAATGTGTGTGTGAATGTGTGTGTGAGTGAATGGGTGTGTGTGACTGAATGTGTATGTGACTGAATGTGTATGCGACTGAATGTATGTGTGACTGAATGTGTGTGTGACTGAATGTGTGTGAGTGAATGTGTATGTGACTGAATGTATGCGTGTGAATGTTTGTGTGACTGACTGAATGTGTGTGACTGAATGTGTGTGTGACTGAATGTGTGTGTGACTGAATGTATGTGTGTGTGTGTGAATGTGTGTGTGAGTGAATGTGTGTGTATCTGAATGTGTGTGTGTGTGAATGTGTGTGTGACTGAATGTGTGAGTGAGTGCGTGTGTGTGACTGAATGTGTGTGTGACTGAATGTGTGTGTGAAATGAAAATGAAATGAAATGAAAATAGCTTGTTGTCACAAGTAGCCTTCAAATGAAGTGACTGTGAAAAGCCCCTCGTCGCCACATTCCAGCGCCTGTTCGGGGAGGCTGGTACGGGTGTGACTGAATATGTGTGTGTGACTGAATGTGTGTGTGACTGAATGTGCGTGTGTGACTGAGTGTGCGTGCGTGTGAATGTGTGTGTGACTGAATGTGTGTGTGCGTAATGTGTGTGAGAGAATGTGTGTGTGAATGAATGTGTGTGTGAATGAATGTGTGTGTGACTGAATGTGTGTGTATGTGAATGTGTGTGTGTGAATGTGTGTGTGACTGAATGTGTGTGTGCATGAATGTATGTGTGACTGAATGTATGTGTGGCTGAATGTATGTGAGTGAATGTGTGTGTGGCTGAATGTGTGTGTGACTGAATGTGTGTGACTGAATGTGTGTGAGTGAATGTGTGTGTGACTGAATGTGTGTGAGTGAATGTGTGTGTGACTGAATGTGTGTGTGACTGAACGTGTGTGTGACTGAATGTATGTGTGTGTGTGCGAATGTGTGTGTGAGTGAATGTGTGTGTAACTGAATGTGTGTGTGTGTGAATGTGTATGTGACTGAATGTGTGTGTGACTGAATGTATGTGTGACTGAATGTATGTGTGACTGAATGTGTGTGTGGCTGAATGTGTGTGTGATTGAATGTGTGTGTGAGTGAATGTGTGTGTGAGTGAATGTGTGTGTGAGTGAATGTGTGTGTGAGTGAATGTGTGTGTGAGTGAATGTGTGTGTGAGTGAATGTGTGTGTGACTGAATGTGTGTGTGACTGAATGTGTGTGAGTGAATGTGTGTGTGACTGAATGTGTGTGTGTGAGAATGTGTGTGTGAATGTGTGTGTGAGTGAATGGGTGTGTGTGACTGAATGTGTGTTTGACTGAATGTGTATGCGACTGAATGTATGTGTGACTGAATGTGTGTGTGACTGAATGTGTGTGAGTGAATGTGTATGTGACTGAATGTATGCGTGTGAATGTTTGTGTGACTGACTGAATGTGTGTGACTGAATGTGTGTGTGACTGAATGTGTGTGTGACTGAATGTATGTGTGTGTGTGTGAATGTGTGTGTGAGTGAATGTGTGTGTATCTGAATGTGTGTGTGTGTGAATGTGTGAGTGACTGAATGTGTGAGTGACTGAATGTGTGTGAGTGAATGTGTGTGTGACTGAATGTATGTGTGTGTGAATGTGTGTGTGACTGAATGTGTGTGTGACTGCGTGTGTGACTGAATGTATGTGTGTGAATGTGTGTGTGTGTGAATGTGTGTGTGACAGAATGTGTGTGTGACTGAATGTGTGTGAGTGAATGTGTGTGTGACTGAATGTATGTGTGTGTGTGAATGTGTGTGTGCGTGAATGTGTGTGTGACTGAATGTGTGTGTGTGTGTGAATGTGTGTGTGACTGAATGTGTGTGTGTGTGAATGTGTATGTGACTGAATGTGTGTGTGACTGAATGTATGTGTGACTGAATGTATGTGTGACTGAATGTATGTGTGACTGAATGTGTGTGTGAGTGAATGTGTGTGTGAGTGAATGTGTGTGTGAGTGAATGTGTGTGTGAGTGAATGTGTGTGTGACTGAATGTGTGTGTGACTGAATGTGTGTGTGACTGAATGTGTGTGTGACTGAATGTGTGTGTGACTGAATGTGTGTGTGTGAGAATGTGTGTGTGAATGTGTGTGTGAGTGAATGGGTGTGTGTGACTGAATGTGTGTGTGACTGAATGTGTATGCGACTGAATGTATGTGTGACTGAATGTGTGTGTGACTGAATGTGTGTGAGTGAATGTGTATGTGACTGAATGTATGCGTGTGAATGTTTGTGTGACTGACTGAATGTGTGTGACTGAATGTGTGTGTGACTGAATGTGTGTGTGACTGAATGTATGTGTGTGTGTGTGAATATGTGTGTGAGTGAATGTGTGTGTATCTGAATGTGTGTGTGTGTGAATGTGTGTGTGACTGAATGTGTGAGTGAGTGCGTGTGTGTGACTGAATGTGTGTGTGACTGAATGTGTGTGTGAAATGAAAATGAAATGAAATGAAAATAGCTTGTTGTCACAAGTAGCCTTCAAATGAAGTGACTGTGAAAAGCCCCTCGTCGCCACATTCCAGCGCCTGTTCGGGGAGGCTGGTACGGGTGTGACTGAATATGTGTGTGTGACTGAATGTGTGTGTGACTGAATGTGCGTGTGTGACTGAGTGTGTGTGCGTGTGAATGTGTGTGTGACTGAATGTGTGTGTGACTGAATGTGTGTGTGCATAATGTGTGTGAGAGAATGTGTGTGTGAATGAATGTGTGTGTGACTGAATGTGTGTGTATGTGAATGTGTGTGTGTGAATGTGTGTGTGACTGAATGTGTGTGTGCATGAATGTATGTGTGACTGAATGTATGTGTGGCTGAATGTATGTGAGTGAATGTGTGTGTGGCTGAATGTGTGTGTGACTGAATGTGTGTGAGTGAATGTGTGTGTGACTGAATGTGTGTGTGACTGAATGTGTGTGTGACTGAACGTGTGTGTGACTGGATGTATGTGTGTGTGTGCGAATGTGTGTGTGAGTGAATGTGTGTGTAACTGAATGTGTGTGTGTGTGAATGTGTATGTGACTGAATGTGTGTGTGACTGAATGTATGTGTGACTGAATGTATGTGTGACTGAATGTATATGTGGCTGAATGTGTGTGTGAGTGAATGTGTGTGTGAGTGAATGTGTGTGTGAGTGAATGTGTGTGTGACTGAATGTGTGTGTGACTGAATGTGTGTGTGACTGAATGTGTGTGAGTGAATGTGTGTGTGACTGAATGTGTGTGTGTGAGAATGTGTGTGTGAACGTGTGTGTGAGTGAATGGGTGTGTGTGACTGAATGTGTGTGTGACTGAATGTGTATGCGACTGAATGTATGTGTGACTGAATGTGTGTGTGACTGAATGTGTGTGAGTGAATGTGTATGTGACTGAATGTATGCGTGTGAATGTTTGTGTGACTGACTGAATGTGTGTGACTGAATGTGTGTGTGACTGAATGTGTGTGTGACTGAATGTATGTGTGTGTGTATGAATGTGTGTGTGAGTGAATGTATGTGTATCTGAATGTGTGTGTGTGTGAATGTGTGAGTGACTGAATGTGTGAGTGACTGAATGTGTGTGAGTGAATGTGTGTGTGACTGAATGTATGTGTGTGTGAATGTGTGTGTGTGTGTGAATGTGTGTGTGTGTGAATGTGTGTGTGACTGAATGTGTGTGTGACTGCGTGTGTGACTGAATGTGTGTGTGTGAATGTGTGTGTGTGTGAATGTGTGTGTGACAGAATGTGTGTGTGACTGAATGTGTGTGAGTGAATGTGTGTGTGACTGAATGTATGTGTGTGTGTGTGAATGTGTGTGTGCGTGAATGTGTGTGTGACTGAATGTGTGTGTGTGTGTGAATGTGTGTGTGACTGAATGTGTGTGTGAGTGCGTGTGTGTGACTGAATGTGTGTGTGACTGAATGTGTGTGTGAAATGAAAATTAAATGAAATGAAAATAGCTTGTTGTCACAAGTAGCCTTCAAATGAAGTGACTGTGAAAAGCCCCTCGTCGCCACATTCCGGCGCCTGTTCGGGGAGGCTGGTACGGGTGTGACTGAATATGTGTGTGTGTGTGAATGTGTGTGACTGAATGTGTGTGTGACTGAATGTGCGTGTGTGACTGAATGTGCGTGTGTGACTGAATGTGTGTGTGACTGAATGTGTGTGTGACTGAATGTGTTTGTGAGAATGTGTGTGTGTGAGAATGTGTGTGTGTGAGAATGTGTGTGTGTGAGAATGTGTGTGTGTGAGAATGTGTGTGTGTGAGAATGTGTGTGAGTGTGAATGTGTGAATGTGTGTGTGAATGTGTGTGAGTGAATGTGTGTGTCAGAATGTGTGTGTGTGTGTGAGTGAATGTGTGTGACTGAATGTGTGTGTGTGTGAATGTGTGTGTGAGTGAATGTGTGTATGAATGTGTGTGTGAGTGCGTGTGAGAGTCTGTTATGGACCAGGGTTTAGGCAACCCCAAAGTGTATCATGGAGTTCACCTGACCCACAACATTTAATAGATTGTGGTAATGGGGAGCACACGGGCCTACTTTACAGGTGTAATACAACAGAAATCTACAGTAATTTCAAATTAAAACAATGTTTATTTAGGAAACCAGTTAACACTTTATAAACCCACAGTAAACATCTGAACAACTATCAACACCAATAAATCCCCAAAAAATACAGTACTCTAAAAGTAACTCTTAATCTTTCCTTGCAACATCCAGAATACAAAAAGAAACCTTTTTACAGAAATACATCAGGTTTAACTTCTCTACAGAAACAGGTATTATTTTTAAATCACCAAAGGATCTGGAGCAGTCTTTAGATTGCAGAGAGAGAGACTAATGCACCTTCTTGCTGTGACTGCAGCTATCCCGCTCTCAAAAACGAAACTAAAACTGACCCTGTAGCAGACAGCCCAAAGCGAAAGTAAAAGCAGACAGACAGCCCTGCTCCACCCAGTCTCTGACATCACTGCAGTAATAAACACCCATTTCTTAAAGGTACATCCACTACAGCTATTTTATAAACACCCATTTCTTAAAGGTACTCTCACATGACACCTCCCCCCAAGAAATGAAAATAATCTATCAACTTCAAGATGGTTTCATTTTTCACCTTTTCACTTTCCTTTAAGAAATATGGACAGTGAATATACATTTCTTTTTTAACAAAACAAAACACGCAAACATTTAATAATAACATAGTCCATTTTAGTTCTTCTTCCTACAACTGGACTCCTTCTTCATTGACAGTCTCTTTGAAGAAGAAGGTCTCCGCACGATCCATCCATTTCTCTACGTCTCGGCATTTCTCTTTAAAGTCAGATACTTTAGTTCTATCCGATCACAGAGTCCCTTGTAATTCTCCAACACAGAAGCAGTGGTAACACAGCCTTCAGGCCGTAAAATGCCTTTGACACTCCGCTGTCCACTGGAATTTGTTACGCTGCTTGAGCAAGTCTGTCAGTGGAGCGACCACACTGCTAACATTCGGTACAGATTTCCGGTAAAATCACTCATGCCAAGAAATCGCATTATTTCCCGTCGTGTCGAGGGTATCGGAAACTCCCCAATAACTTTTGTTTTCACATCCCGTGGGACCATTCGACCCTCTCCGATTGTACGGCCAAGGAAAATGACTTGGGCTTTTCCAAATTCACTTTTGGCTAGGTTTATCACCAAACCCGCCTCCTGAAGTCGATCGAATAACTCCATCAGATGTTTTAAATGTTCTTTACATGTCTGGCTGAAAATTACCAGACCGTCGATGTGTACCGCACAATTGGGTAATCCTGAAACAACTTTGTTAGTTAACCGTTGAAATGTGGCTGGGGCGTTTTTCATGCCAAATGGCATAACTTTGAATTGGTATATACCATCTGGAGTCACTAAAGCTGAAATCCCGTTCGCCCTTTCGGACAAAGGTACCTGCCAGTAACCTTTAAGTAAATCCAGTTTAGAAATAAAAGCTAATTGTCCCACTTTCTCAATGCAATCCTCCAAATGTGGGATAGGATAAGAGTCCGTTCTTGTAACTGCATTAACCTTTCTATAGTCCACACACAACCGTTGGGTACCGTCTGGTTTAGGTACCATCACTATGGGTGAGCTCCATTGGCTGCAACCCACTCCAATTATGCCATTTTTAAGCATACTCTCAATCTCTTTGTTAACCTGTGCCAATTTTAAAGGGTTAAGTCTATATGGGTGTTGTTTGATTGGAACAGCATTTCCAACATCTACATCGTGTGTAGCAATTTTAGTACTTCCCAATTTATCTCCACAAACTTGCCCATGTGATATCAATAACTCTTTCAGGTCAGTCCGTTTTTCCTCTGGAAGGTAACTCAACAGTTTATCCCAATTTTTAAGAACATCCTCATTTTCCAATTTAATTTGAGGTATGTCAAATTCAAAGTCATCTGGATTTGGTTTGTCACTTTGAGTTAGAATCATTAGAACCTCCTTTTTCTCTCCTTCCCTTTCAAAGTACCTTTTAAGCATATTCACATGACACACTTGGTGAGTTTTCCTTCTACCTGGCGTTCGTTCTACATAATTCACCTCACTTAATTTCCTTTCAATCTGATAAGGTCCACAAAACTTTGCTTTTAAAGGCTCAACTACCACTGGTAACAATACTAAAACTTTATCTCCACTGGCAAAACTACAAACTTCTTGTCCACTATTAATTTCGTCACATGTTGTGCAATTTCTAAATGCTGTCTGGCCAATTCACCTGCTCTATTTAATCGTTCCCTAAAATTTGTAGGTTCCGATTTCTCACTCACCATTTTTTCCTCAATCAGTTTAAGTGGTCCTCTTACCTCATGACCAAAAATTAGTTCAAAAGGACTGAATTTGTTGACTGAATTGGTGCAACTCTAATTGCAAACAGTAAGAATGGAATTCCTTTATCCCAATCCTCTGGATAATCTTGACAATAAGCCCTCAACATTGTCTTTAATGTCTGATGCCACCTTTTTAATGCTCCCTGCGATTCTGGGTGGTACGCAGTTGATTTAAATTGTTTTATTCCTAAGCTATTCATTACTTCTTTGAATAACCTCAAAGTTCAATTTGATCCTTGATCCGATTGTATTTCTGTGGGTAGTCCATATCTGGTAAAGAATTGAAGTAACTCCTCCACAATCTTTTTAGCTGTAATATTACGTACTGGAATGGCCTCTGGAAACCTAGTAGACACATCCATTACAGTCTAAAGATATTGATTCCCACTTTTTGTTTTAGGAAGCAGTCCAAGTAATCAATTAGGACCCTTGTAAAAGGTTCCTCAAATGCTGGAATGGGTATTAAGGGCGCTGGTTTTATCACTACTTGAAGTTTCCCTATCACTTGACATGTGTGACATGATTGACAAAATTTAACTACATCTTTATGTCGTCCAGGCCAATAAAAATGTTTTTGAATTTTAGCTTGAGTTTTCCTTATTCCCAAATGACCTCCCACTGGTAGCTCATGTGCAACTCGCAACACTCCCTTTCTATACTCTACCGGCAATACTACTTGATGAACATCTGCCCACTTTTCATCGCCTGCATATGTAAAGGTCCCCATTTTCTCATCAAGACATCACTTTTACGGTAATAACACTCTGGTATACACTCAGATTCCTCTTCCGTGTATGCTTTCTGATTCATCCGTTTTATTTCTATATCTTTCTGTTGTAACTCCGCCAATTGTGACTCCTTTACCTGCTCTTTCTGGTACACATGAGTAAACTTTACCCACACAACTAAATTATTTAAAGAGATCTGGCACCTCCTTATCAATCACCTCTTGATCAGACTGTACACTCTTTTGCACGTCCTTCGTTTTCACCTTTACCACTTTAACAAACCTCACTGTCTTATCCTGTTTTACCACATCAGCCTTCCCAGTGCTTTTCTTCAACCACCAACACTGTGACTTTACATGGCCTAGTTTATTACAGTGAAAACATTTGAAACTTTTCATTTCGTTTCCACCCTCCTGGATTTCTTTTTAAATCTGAGGGACACTCTCTTTATTATCTCCCATCAGATCACCCTTACCTTTACCACTTGAGTATTTCTCATGTCCCCAGTTTCTAACCCTCACCGGCTGAAACTGATGTCGGAGACCAAGCTTTGATTTATGAACTAATTCATAATCATCTGCCATTTCTGCTGCTAATCTCACAGTTTTAACCCTCTGCTCTTCCACATGAGTTCTCACGACATCAGGAATTGAATTTTTAAACTCCTCCAAAAGTATAATTTCTCTGAAAGCTTCACACATTTAGTCTATTTTCAAAGCCCTTATCCACCTATCATAATTACTCTGTTTGATCCTTTCAAACTCCATGTATGTTTGACCAGGTTCTTGCCTTAAATTTCTAAACCTTTGTCTGTAGGCTTCAGGCACTAGTTCATATGCACCCAAGGTGATTTTTTTCACCTCCTCATACGTCCCAGAAATCTCCTCCAGTAGTGATGCAAACACCTCACTAACCCTACCTACCAGCTTTGTTTGAATCAGTAATACCCACATGTCCGGTGGCCATTTCATTTGTTTAGCCATCTTCTCAAATGAAATGAAAAAGGCTTCTACCCCCTTCTCATCAAACCTTGGCAATGCTTGGACATATTTAAATAGATCCCCACCAAGCCTTCGACTATGGTGCTCTTTCTCACTATCCTCATCACTATCCTCCAACTGTGCGTTTCCCTTTATGTCCGCCAATTTTAACCTACTGTCATGTTTCATGGCCATTTTCTGAAGTTCAAACTCTCGCTCTTTTTCCCTTTTCTCTCTCTCTTTTTCCCATTCCTCTTTTTTTCCCCTTTCTTCTCTCTCTTTTTCTTCTTCCCTGATCTGTACCTCCCTTTCTCTTTCTTTTTGTTCTGCTAGGGCTATTCTTTCTTTGTTTCTTTCTTCTCTTTCTTTTTCTCACATTGCATATTCAAGCTGCTTTAATTATTTTTCATGTTCAAGTTGCTTAATCTGCAACTGGATCTTTGCCATTTCCAATGAGTCAGACTGTATCTCAGGCAATTTTAAATGCTCAGCTACCATGGTAAGTACCTCTCCTTTTCGTATTCTGTCAGGTGATGTTAACCGCAATGTTTTTGCCAAATCTAAAAGCCTGTTTTTAGTTCGTAAGGTACTGCATGTGACTGTCTCCACCCCCAAAAACTTCAGAGCCTCTGAAAGAGCCATTGTCCACAACACACTCCCTACTTAAAGTGGAATACCACACCCTTAATATTATCACCCCTCACTGTCTTTATGTTCACTAAGCCAATCCAATAGATAGACTTTTATCCCGGACGAGCCCCCAATTTGTTATGGGCCAGGGTTTAGAGAACCCCAAAGTATATCATAGAGTTCACCTGACCCACAACCTTTAATAGATTGTGGTTCTGGGGAGCACACAGGCCTACCTTACAGGTGTAGTGCAACAGAGAGCTAAAGTACTTTTAAATTAAAACAATGTTTATTTATGAAACCAGTTAACACTTTATAAATCTACAGTAAACATCTTAAAAAAATTTTTTATCGAGTACCCAATCTTTGCTGCCGAGATGAAATGAAAATGAAAATGGCTTATTGTCACAAGTAGGCTTCAAATGAAGTTACTGTGAAAAGCCCCTAGTCGCCACATTCCGGCGCCTGTTTGGGGAGGCTGGTACGGGAATAAACTGTGCTGCTGGCCTGCCTTGGTCTGCTTTCAAAGCCAGCGATTTAGCCCTGTGCTAAACAGCCCCTGTTGTGCCCTTGTCAGAATGTGGGGTTTTTAAAACCACTCCCTCAGTACTCACCCTCTGAAAGTGCAGCACTCCCTCAGTACTGACCCTCTGACAGTGCGGCACTCCCTCAGTACTGACCCTCTGACTGTGCAGCACTTCCTCAGTACTGACCCTCTGACAGTGCGGCACTCCCTCAGTACTGACCCTCTGACAGTGCAGCACTGCCTCAGTACTGACCCTCTGACAGTGCAGCACTCCCTCAGCACTGATGCTCTGACAGTGTAGCACTCCCTCAGTACTGACTCTCTGACTGTGCAGCACTCCCTCAGTACTGACCCTCTGACAGTGCAGCACTCTCAGTACTGACCCTCTGACAGTGCAGCACTCCCTCAGTACTGACCCTCTGACAGTGTAGCACTGCCTCAGTACTGACCCCCTGACAGTGCAGCACACCCTCAGCACTGATGCTCTGACAGTGTAGCACTCCCTCAGTACTGACTCTCTGACTGTGCAGCACTCCCTCAGTACTGACCCTCTGACAGTGCGGCACTCCCTCAGTACTAACCCTCTGACAGTGCAGCACTCCCTCAGTGCTGACCCTCTGACAGTGCAGCACTCCCTCAGTACTGACCCTCTGACAGTGCAGCACTCCCTCAGTACTGACCCTCTGACAATGCGGCACTCCCTCAGTACTGACCCTCTGACAGTGCGGCACTCCCTCAGTACTGACCCTCTGACAGTGCAGCACTCCCTCAGCACTGACCCTCTGACAGTGCAGCACTCCCTCAGTACTGACCCTCTGACAGTGCGGCACTCCCTCAGTACTGACCCTCTGACAGTGCAGCACTCTCAGTACTGACCCTCTGACAGTGCAGCACTCCCTCAGCGCTGACCCTCTGACAGTGCAGCGCTCCCTCAGCGCTGACCCTCTGACAGTGCAGCACTCCCTCAGTACTGACCCTCTGACAGTGCAGCACTCTCAGTACTGACCCTCTGACAGTGCAGCACTCCCTCAGCGCTGACCCTCTGACAGTGCAGCGCTCCCTCAGCGCTGACCCTCTGACAATGCAGCACTCCCTCAGCGCTGACCCTCTGACAGTGCGGCACTCCCTCAGTACTGACCCTCTGACAGTGCAGCACTCTCAGTACTGACCCTCTGACAGTGCAACACTCTCAGTACTGACCCTCTGACTGTGCAGCACTCCCTCAGTACTGACTCTGTGAGTCCCATCTGGTTCACTAATGCCCTCTGAAAGTGCAAACTGTACAGTTCAGTGGGTTGGGCAATAACTGCTGGTGCAGCCAGGAATGCGCGAGTCACGTGAATGCGCGAAAACTCTCTTCTGCAGGATAAATAGTTGTTTCCTTGCCAAGTTCCCTGATGAAGCTGCAACATGTTTTGTTTTGTTTCGAGCTACAGTAAAGTGTGTGACACTGAAAACATGCAATACCCTCAAAATAAATTGCCGGTGGGTGGCATGTGGCGCAGTGGTTAGCACTGGGACTGCGGTGCAGTGGTTAGCACTGGGACTGCGGCGCTGAGGACCCAGGTATGATCCCGGCTCTGGGTTACTGTCTGTCTCGAGATTGCACATTCTCCCCGTGTCTGCGTGGGTTTCGCCCCCACAACCCAAAGATGTGCAGGCTAGGTGGATTAGCCACACTAAATTGCCCCTTAATTGGAAAAAATAATTGGGTACTCTGAAGTTATATTTTTTTTAAATCGTCAGTCGAAAGGTGTGACCAGTTGCAGTTGCATGAATTTGGCAAGCAAATGGTGTTCCGTACTGCCACATTGATGGTTCTCAAATTGGCCGCAGTGCTGATCATGCGAGTGCCAGATGTACCAATCAAAAGCGGAGAAGACCATAAGACATAGGAGCAGAATTAGGCCACTCGGCCCATCGAGTGCTCCGCCATTCACTCATGGCTGATATTTTCTCATCCCCATTCTCCTGCCTTCTCCCCATAACCATTGATCCCTTATTGATCAAGAACCTATCTATCTCTGTCTTAAAGACTGATGCACTAACAATTACGAATGTAATCGAGGCTTTATTACACAGAGATGTGTGGCCTCCTACAGCAGCTTCCGAAATGGCTGCAGTTCGGAGAGCACACACATTTATGCTCCGCCTACTGGGCGGAGCCTGTAGGCAGGGATCTACCCCCGTACCTGTAGTACAGGGGCCTTACCGTAATACCCATATATACAATATAATACAACAGTGGTGACTACCATAAAGACAGTAAGAAGTCTTACAACACCAGGTTAAAGTCCAACAGGTTTGTTTCAAATCACTAGCTTCCGGAGCACTGCTCCTTCCTCAGGTGAATGAAGAGGTATGTTCCAGAAACATATATATATATAGACAGATTAAAAGTTGCCAGACAATGCTTGGAATGCGAGCATTAGCAGGTGATTAAATCTTTACAGATCCAGAGATGGGGTAACCCCAGGTTAAAGAGGTGTGAATTGTGTCAAGCCAGGACAGTTGGTAGGATTTCGCAGGCCAGATGGTGGGGGGTGAATGTAATGTGACATGAATCCCAGGTCCCGGTTGAGGCCGCACTCATGTGTGCGGAACTTGGCTATAAGCTTCTGCTCGGCGATTCTGCGTTGTCGCGCGTCCTGAAGGCCGCCTTGGAGAACGCTTACCCGGAGATCAGAGGCTGAATGCCCTTGACTGCTGAAGTGTTCCCCGACTGGAAGGGAACATTCCTGCCTGGTGATTGTCGCACGATGTCCGTTCATTCGTTGTCGCAGCGTCTGCATGGTCTCGCCAATGTACCACGCTTCGGGACATCCTTTCCTGCAGCGTATGAGGTAGACAACGTTGGCCGAGTCGCACGAGTATGTACCGCGTACCTGGTGGGTGGTGTTCTCACGTGTAATGGTGGTATCCATGTCGATGATCTGGCACGTCTTGCAGAGATTGCCATGGCAGGGTTGTGTGGTGTCGTGGTCACTGTTCTGAAGACTGGGTAGTTTGCTGCAAACAATGGTTTGTTTTAGGTTGCGCGGTTGTTTGAAGGCAAGTAGTGGGGGGGTGGGGATGACCTTGGCAAGATGTTCATCTTCATCGATGACTTGTTAAAGGCTGTGAAGAAGATGTCGTAGTTTCTCCGCTTCGGGAAAGTACTGGACGACGAAGGGTATTCTGTCGGTTGTGACCCATGTTTGTCTTCTGAGGAGGTCGGTGCGGTTTTTTGCTGTGGCGCGTTGGAACTGTCGATCGATGAGTCGAGCGCCATATCCCGTTCGTACGAGGGCATCTTTCAACGTCTGTAGATGTCTGTTACGCTCCTCCTCGTCTGAGCAGATCCTGTGTTTACGGAGAGCTTGTCCATAGGGGATGGCTTCTTTAATGTGTTTAGGGTGGAAGCTGGAGAAGTGGAGCATCGTGAGGTTATCCGTGGGTTTGCGGTAAAGCGAAGTGCTGAGGTGACCGTCCTTGATGGAGATGAGTGTGTCCAAGAATGCAACTGATTTTGGAGAGTAGTCCATGGTGAGTCTGATAGTTGGATGGAACTTATTGGTGTCATCGTGGAGTCGTTTCAGTGATTCTTCGCCGTGGGTCCAAAGGAAAAAAATGTCATCGATGTATCTGGTGTATAACGTCGGTTGAAGGTCCTGTGCGGTGAGTAGGTCCTGTTCAAACTTGTGCATGAAGATGTTGGCGTATTGGGGTGCGAATTTGGTCCCCATGGCTGTTCCGTGCGTCTGGATGAAGAACTTGTTGTCGAAGGTGAAGACGTTGTGATCCAGAATGAAGCGGATGAGTTGCAGAATTGCGTCTGGAGATTGGCAGTTGTCGGTGTTGAGTACTGAGGCAGTTGCAGCAATGCCGTCGTCATGGGGGATGCTGGTATAGAGTGCCGAGACGTCCATTGTGACGAGGAATGTTCCTGGTTCAACTGGTCCATGGGTGCTGAGTTTCTGTAGGAAGTCCGTCGTGTCGCGACAGAAGCTGGGCGTACCTTGTACGATGGGTTTCAAGATGCCCTCGATGTAGCCAGAGAGGTTCTCACAAGAGGGTCCCATTGCCTGAAACGATAGGACGGCCTGGTGTGTTGGCCTTGTGTATTTTCGGGAGGCAGTAGAGATCTCCAATGCGGGTGTACGTGGGATGAGAGCACGTAGGGTGCTCTGAAGGTCTGGATCCAAGGTCTTGATCAGTCTGTTGAGTTGGCGGATGTGTTCCTTGGTCGGATCTGCGGGTAAATGTCTGTAGTGTTCTGGGTTGTTCAGTTGTCGGTATACCTCTTTGCAGTAGTCCGTTCTGTTCAGTACGACAGTGGCCCCTCCTTTGTCTGCTGGTTTGATGGTGATGTTGCGGTTGGTCTTGAGAGCGTGGATGGCATTGCGTTGTGCTTGGGCGACATTCGGGGCTGTCTTGTGAATGCGACTGATGAATCTGGCATTGACGCGACTCCTGACGGCTTGAGCATACATGTCGAGTCGAGGGCAGCGGCCTTCCGGAAGGGTCCAATTCGATTCTTTCCTCTTCGGTTGCCGTACCGCAGATCTCTCGGTCTGCTGTTCCGGTTCACAAAGACACTCGGTGATTTGTCCTCCACAGCCTTCTGAGGCAAAGAGTTCCACAGATTCACCACCCTCTGGCTGAAGAAATTCCTGCTCATCTCTGTTTTAAAGGACCGTCCCTTTAGTCTGAGATTGTGTCCTCCAGTTCTAATTTTTCCTGCAAGTGGAAACATCCTCTCCACATCCACTCTATCCAGGCCACGCAGTACCCTGTAAGTTTCAATAAGATTCCCCCTCATCCTTCCGAACTGCAAGTACAGACCCAGAGTCCTCAACCGTTCCTCATACGACAAGTTCTTCATTCCCGGGATCATTCTTGTGAACCTCCTCTGGACCCTTTCCAAGGCCAGCACATCCTTCCTTAGATACGGGCCCTAAACTGCTCCCAGTACTCCAAATGGGGTCTGACCAGAGCCTTACACAGCCTCAGAAGTACATCCCTGGTCTTGTATTCGAGCCCTCTCGACATGAATACATTGCATTTGCCTTCCTAGCTGCCGACTGAACCTGCACGTTAACCTGAAGAGAATCGTCAACAAGGACTCCCAAGTCCCTTTGCGCTCCTGATATTCCTAAGCATTTCACCATTTAGAAAATAGTCTATGCCTCCTTCCAAAGTGCATAACCTGCATTGCCCACTCTCCTAGCCTGTCCAAATCCTTCTGCAGCCCCCTGCTTCCTCAATACTACCTGTCACTTTGCAGAGGGACTAATGCTGGTGCTTATTTTGCATCTGTTTGCTGCAAAAAAAGATACTATAGGGCAAACCCAGGAGTCCCGTACCGGCCTCCCCGAACAGGCGCCAGAATGTGGCAACTAGGGGCTTTTCACAGTAACTTCATTGAAGCCTACTTGTGACAATAAGCGATTTTCATTTCATTTTCATTTCAATTTTCAAAACTTTCGCAACAATTCATCCCGGAAGGGAAAGGGGGAAGCTGACATTTCAGCAGGTTTAAATCATAGAATTTACAGTGGCAGAATGAGGCCCATCGAGTCTGCACCGGCCCTTGGAAAGAGCACCCCACTAAAGCCCACGCCTCCACCCTATCCCCGTAACCCAGTAATCCCACCTAACCTTTTTGGACACTAAGGGACAATTTTTATCATGGCCAATCCACCTAACCTGCACATCTTTGGA
Source organism: Scyliorhinus torazame (assembly GCF_047496885.1). NCBI lineage: Eukaryota > Metazoa > Chordata > Chondrichthyes > Carcharhiniformes > Scyliorhinidae > Scyliorhinus > Scyliorhinus torazame. The sequence goes on from NC_092711.1 coordinate 134,091,174, forward strand.
CTGTGGAAGGAAACCGGAGCACCCGGAGGAAACCCACGCAGACACGGGGAGAACGTGCAGACTCCGCACAGGCAGTGACCCAAGCCGGGAATCGAACCTGGGAACCCTGGAGCTGTGAAGCAACTGTGCTAACCACTGTGCTACCGTGCTGCCCTGTTAACTCTGATTGACCAAGGCGTTGCCTTGCTGGGTGTCATTCAGTTATTGAGCCGCACTTGTTGAACAACCCTGTGCGCACTGACAGCTACACTGACCATCAACTTAAGGTTAATAATCGAGGTCCAAACGTGACTCATTTTTACTTGTCAGTAGCGACATGCAGTCAAACACGTTCGTGTTGTGCAAACAAAAGGGATCTGCTCAAGCCTTTCCACCTTTGTTGATTTATCTGGGAGGGTATTATCCACGAGCACGGGGAGCCTATAGTTCCCCGTTGCTTTCTCCATGGCAACGCCTCGGCAAATCAGAGTCAACTTGCCAACCAATCAGTGACCCTTTCCTCCTGTCGTATAAATGCTTGAGATGTTTTTAGGGCAGCACGGTAGCATAGCGGTTAGCACAATTGCTTCACAGCTCCAGGTTTGATTCCCGACTTGGGTCACTGTCTGTGCGGAGCCTGCACATCCTCCCCGTGTGTGCGTGGGTTTCCTCCGGGTGCTCCGGTTTCCTCCCACAGTCCAAAGATGTGCAGGTTAGGTGAATTGGCCATGATAAATTGCCCTTAGTGTCCAAAATTGCCCTTAGTGTTGGGTTGGGTTGCTGGTTTGTGGATGTGGGGTGGGCTTGGGTGGGGTGCTCTTTCCAAGGGCCGGTGCGGACTCGGTGGGCCGGGTGGCCTCCTTCCGCACTGGAAATTCTATGTTTTGAAATTGAGCATTCTTGTGTTTGTCCTGGTGAGTGAAGAATGAAAAGCTTCAGCAACATGGCTCCTTCTTTAGCAATATCCCAAAATATATCTTTGCCTTGTTTTACATTCTCGTTGGATTTTGAGTGACAGCATCGAGGCTCTTAAGCCAATCGTATTTGACGACAGTTTTTTTTAATGCCCCCTGATATTGACCCAAAGGGCGAAATTCTCCGTAATCGCGCAAATCAGTCGGGCATCGCGCCGCCCCAAAGGTGCGGAATCCTCCGCATCTTGGGGGGCCGAGCCCCAACCTTGAGGGGCTAGGCCCGCGCCGGACTGATTTCCGCCCCGCCAGCTGGCGGAAGTGCCCCGCTGGCGCGGAAATGACATTGCCGGGCGGCGCATGTGCGGGAGCGTTAGCGGCCGCTCACGGCATCCCCGCGCATGCGCTGTGGAGGGAGTCTCTTCCGCCTCTGCCATGGTGGAGACCGTGGCGAAGGCGGAAGGAAAAGAGTGCCCCCACGGCACAGGCCCGCCCGTGGATCGGTGGGCCCCGATCACGGGCCAGGCCACCGTGGGGCACCCCCCAAGGCCAGATCGCCCCGCGCCCCCCCCAGGACCCTCTGGAGCCCGCCTGCGCCGCCTTGTCCCACCGGTAAGATAGGTGGTTTAATCCACGCCGGCGGGACGGGCATTCTAGTAGCGGGACTTCGGCCTATCCGGGCCGGAGAATCGTGGTGTGGGGGGGCCCGCCAACCTGGGCGGCGCGATTCCCGCCCCCACCGAATTTCCGCCAGCCCCCGGCGATTCTCCGACCCGGCGGGGGGGGGGGGGGGTTAGAGAATCCTGCCCAAGATGTCAGATCTTTGTGTGCCTTTCAAAGAATTGTCAATGAAGTTGGAATATCACTTTAAGAGGAGATATGCTAATGAGCCAGTAGCCAGGATGTAAACCATGTGACCAGCAGACATAGTTAAGAGGAGCTTGAAGTTTAGCCAGCAGCAAGTGGTGCGAAGGAATTGCTGCTATGTTTTCCTGTTAACAATAGCTGTTCAATCTTTATAGTATACCTGCCTGCTGAGCAGTTCCGAACTCTGTCTTCAAATAGACCAAATGTGTATTTAGTTTACTGGTCCTGTGTGAGATTGGTAAGTCTACCTGTGTCAAACATAAAAACACACCAGGTGAGTGATGTGTTTCCCCTTTAAGAAGGTTCGAGCAGGCACTTTTTTCAAGGATGCACGAGAGGCTATGGTTGCTGTTTGCCCTCTTGTGGATAAATGGAGGTACTGCACTGGTGGAGAATTCCTGAAAAGGACATGCGGCTCCTTAAAAGGGTTGGGGCTCATTTTGACCCACTCAACCCGGACTTACAAGTCGAGCCGCAGAAACGCTTTCCTCTCACTGGCAAGGTGGTGCCTTGGTCAGCGAAGAAGGGGGCGGGATGCTGACCTTGACCCCCCTGGGCGGTTCAGGGTCAAAGGTCAGGGGTGAGGTGAGTGCAACCCAACCAGAGTTAGTCCTGTTCGGCGAGGGTCAGGGTGTGCAAAGTGCGGCGCTGAAACCGAAGGAAGGGTGGCCTTCTCTTAGAGAGAGTGCAAAGAAGGGTTGCTTTCTGGAATGAGGGGGAGGAAGGGGGGAGTTATCCTACGATGAGGGGGTTACGTGAATTAGAGCCTAATCCTCGGGAGTCGCGAAGAAGGAGAGGCCAATGCATCGAGGCCGATAAAAGCCTTCGAAGGTCTCGTCACGGTCGGTGCCAAGAGTCACCCATGACTGAAACTGGCTTCAGCTATTCCAGATGTTGTCGATTGAATTGAATACGACCAACTGCCGAGGTGGAAGGGATTCAAACCTGTGTCCATCTGTTGGCCAGTGGTGCGTCTCTCCTCCCCCCCCTTCCGCCCTCACGTTTACCCCAGAGAGCTGAGGATCCTCAGTCATTGAGCATATTCAAGATTGAGATCTTTGGTTCCTCTCTGGGTATCAAATACTACGAGGAGTGGGCAGGAAAATGGGCATTGTGGCAGAAGGTCAGCCAAACTCTTACCGCAGGCGGAGTAGGGTTGAGGGGCTGAATGGCCTCCGATTCCTAGTGTTCGTTACAAGGTAGTTAGCCAGACCAGGTCAAACAAAGATGCAGATGGACAAATACAATTTAATTTTCGCGGTGAGAGCCACTTTTTCATTCCCCGAAATTGCGTTCCTCGGAGAACAGGATTCCGGAATGATCCACAAGGCCAAACTGTGTGTCATGAGGGGGGCGGTGGTGGAGGGCAAGTCAACACACGTTGAGGTGTCAGAGTTCCTCGTGCAACCGCTTGACCTTCTTTTTACCCTTCGTTTTCTTGTTTATGTTCATGGTGTTTCCAGTGCCGACTTGAAGTCCCTCGATCTTGGAACTAAAGATCTGAATTGATCCTTGGGGGGGGGGGGGGGGGGGAAGAGAGAGAGAGAAAGTAAGAATGGAAGTGAGAAAGAGGGAGAAAAGGGTGTCATTGACATAGACATAGAATTTACAGTGCAAAAGGAGGCCATTCGGCCCATGGAGTCTGCACCGACCCTTGGAAAGAACAGCCCACGCCTCCACCCTAAACCCGTAACCCAGCAACCCCACCAACCTTTCTGGTCACTCAGGGCAATTTATCACGGCCAATCCACCCAACAGCACGTCTTTCGGGACTTGTGGGAGGAAACCGGTGCACCCGGAGGAAACCCACGCAGACGCGGGGAGGACGTGCAGACTCCGCACAGACAGTGACCCAAGCCGGGAATCGAACCTGGGACCCTGGAGCTGTGAAGCAACAGTGCTAACCACCGTGCTGTCAGAGAGGAGGGTCACCCGAAACCCATTCCCGCGATCACTTTGGAGAGCAGTCCTGACCCCCCCCCCCCCCCCCCCCCCCCCCCCCCCGGCCTTCCGAGAGTCGGTACACTCTGTTCCGCAAGCACTCTGACCTCTCTGTCCTCGCCCTGCCCCAACATCCTGATGATGCTAATGAAGCCTCGAAGGAACGACGTCCTTGCCTTCTGATCTGGGCTCTACACCGGGTTCGACAATTTCAGGCCGTAGCTAACGGTCCCCTGTTTTATTGTTCCAGACAATGGCAATGAGTGCCATTCGCACCTCCTCTATTCCTGCCCTTAGTTTCTGTACATGCCCCGTTGCCATCTACTTCTGCCAGGAGGTGAGGCCATGGAGGGGTTGAACAATAAATGTGAGAATTTGGAAATTAAGGAGTTGCTTGAAGGTGGGAAAGTGGCCGGGAGTGCGTCAGAGGTGACCAGGACGGAGGCGAAAGTTTCAACAGTGGACAAGCAGAGACAGGGGAGCGAGCGGTGTCACGCAGGTGGAAATAGTGATCTCTCCTTCGCCTTCCCCGCTGGCCGAAAACTTTATTGCACCTCGACCCTTTCCTACTTCTGATGAGGGATTAACTCAACCTCTCGGGACAGGAGGGGGACGCTTGGCCCCTTGAGCCTAATTCCCGCCATTCAACGGGGGCCACGGCTCACGTGCGACCAGATCGGAACTGGACCAGCTGTACAAACACTGTGGCTCTCCGAGAGCGGGTCCAGAGACTGGGAATCCTGCGATGATTGACTCGCCCCCTGACTAACCGCCCCGTCTCCGCCCACGAAACCTGTCCAACAGATACCGTACCAGAACCTGCCGCCATCTTGTAAACTGACACAAAGTCAGTTTGACTCTTACCAAGACCTGGTGCTCTTGTCTCTTCCACCTGAAAGGCAAAAAAAAACCAAGATTTAAATTGTGTATTCCTTCGCGGCGTCAACAAAAAAAAGCCGCATCCGTCGTCCGACCTTTGACCTCTGACCTTTACCTGAGCAGCTGACGTCTGATTGGATGGTTTGTTCTTCTGGCTCTCCTCCGCTGCCGGTCCTGGTGCCATTCCGTGATTCGATCGGTTGGTCACTAAAGGGAGGCATGGGAACAGGGGAATGTAAAGACGGCTGACGGAGTGTCAAAGGTTACGGGTTCTCGTTCGCTCCCATTGTACACAATCCCAAAGGATACCAACCCCCTTCCCATTCATTCCCACTGCACACAATCCCAATGGACCCAACCCCCTTCCCATTCACTCCCACTGTACACAATCCCAATGGACCCAAATCCCTTCCCATTCACTCCCACTGTACACAATCCCAATGGACCCAAACCCCTTCCCATTCACTCCCATTGTACACAATCCCAATGGACCCAAACCTCTTCCCATTCACTCCCATTGTACACAATCTTAATGGACCCAAACCCCTTCCCATTCACTCCATTGTACACAATCCCAATGGACCCAAACCCTTTCCCATTCACTCCCACTGTACACAATCCCAATGGACCCAAACCTCTTCCCATTCACTCCCATTGTACACAATCTTAATGGACCCAAACCCCTTCCCATTCACTCCCATTGTACACAATCCCAATGGACCCAAACCCCTTCCCATTCACTCCCACTGTACACAATCCCAATGGACCCAAACCCCTTCCCATTCACTCCCACTGTACACAATCCCAATGGACCCAAACACCTTCCCAAATCACTCCCACTGTACACAATCACAATGGACCCAAATCCCTTCCCATTCACTCCTACTGTACACAATCCCAATGGACCCAAACCCCTTCCCATTCACTCCCACTGTACACAATCCCAATGGACCCAAACACCTTCCCATTCACTCCCACTGTCCACAATCCCAATGGACCCAAACCCCTTCCCATTCACTCCCACTGTACACAATCCCAATGGACCCAAACCCTTTCACATTCACTCCCACTGTACACAATCCCAATGGACCCAAACCTCTTCCCATTCACTCCCATTGTACACAATCTTAATGGACCCAAACCCCTTCCCATTCACTCCCATTGTACACAATCCCAATGGACCCAAACCCCTTCACATTCACTCCCACTATACACAATCCCAATGGACCCAAACCCCTTCCCATTCACTCCCACTGTACACAATCCCAATGGACGCAAACCCCTTCCCAAATCACTCCCACTGTACACAATCTCAATGGACCCAAACCCCTCCCCATTCACTCCCACTGTCCACAATCCCAATGGACCCAAACCCCTTCCCATTCACTCCCACTGTCCACAATCCCAATGGAACCAAACCCCTTCCCATTCACTCCCATTCTACACAATCCCAATGGACCCAAACCCCTTCCCATTCACTCCCACTGTACACAATCCCAATGGACCCAAACCCCTTCCCATTCACTCCCATTGTACACATTCCAATAGACACAAACCCCTTCCCATTCACTCCCACTGTCCACAATCCCAATGGACTCAAACCCCTTCCCATTTACTCCCACTGTCCACAATCCCAATGGACCCAAACCCCTTCCCATTCACTCCCACTGTACACAATCCCAATGGACCCAAACCCCTTCCCATTCACTCTCACTGTACACAATCCCAATGGACCCAAACCCCTTCCCATTCACTCCCACTGTACACAATCCCAATGGACCCAAACCCCTTCCCATTCACTCCCACTGTACACAATCCCAATGGACCCAAACCCCTTCCCATCCACTCCCACTGTACACAATCCCAATGGACCCAAACCCCTTCCCATTCACTCCCACTGCACACAATCCCAATAGATCCAAACCCCTTCCCATTCACTCCCACTGTACACAATCCCAATGGACCCAAACCCCTTCCCATTCACTCCCACTGTACACAATCCCAATGGACCCAAACCCCTTCCCATTCACTCCCATTGTACACAATCCCAATGGACCCAAACCCCTGCCCATTCACTCCCACTGTACACAATCCCAATGGACCCAAACCCCTTCTCATTCACTCCCACTGTACACAATCCCAATGGACCCAAACCCCTTCCCATCCACTCCCACTGTACACAATCCCAATGGACCCAAACCCCTTCCCATTCACTCCCATTGTACACAATCCCAATGGACCCAAACCCCTTCCCATTCACTCCCACTGTCCACAATCCCAATGGACCCAAACCCCTTCCCATTCACTCCCACTGTACACAATCCCAATGGACCCAAACCCCTTCCCATTCACTCCCACTGTCCACAATCCCAATGGACCCAAACCCCTTCCCATTCACTCCCACTGTACACAATCCCAGTGGACCCAAACCCCTTCCCATTCAATCCCACCGTATACAATCCCAATGGACCCAAACCCCTTCCCATTCACTCCCACTGTACACAATCCCAATGGACCCAAACCCCTTCCCATTCACTCCCACTGTACACAATCCCAATGGACCCAAACCCCTTCCCATTCACTCCCACTGTCCACAATCCCAATGGACCCAAACCCCTTCCCATTCACTCCCACTGTACACAATCCCAGTGGACCCAAACCCCTTCCCATTCACTCCCACCATACACAATCCCAATGGACCCAAACCCCTTCCCATTCACTCCCACTGCACACAATCCCAATGGACCCAAACCCCTTCCCATTCACTCCCACTGTACACAATCCCAATGGACCCAAACCCCTTCCCATTCACTCCCACCGTACACAATCCCAATGGACCCAAACCCCTTCCCATTCACTCCCACTGTACACAATCCCAATGGACCCAAACCCCTTCCCATTCACTCCCACTGTACACAATCCCAATGGACCCAAACCCCTTCCCATTCACTCCCATTGTACACAATCCCAATGGACCCAAACCCCTTCCCATTCACTCCCACTGTACACAATCACAATGGAGTGAAACCCCTTCCCATTCACTCCCATTGTACACAATCCCAATGGACCCAAACCCCTTCCCATTCACTCCCACTGTCCACAATCCCAATGGACCCAAACCCCTTCCCATTCACTCCCACTGTACACAATCCCAGTGGACCCAAACCCCTTCCCATTCACTCCCACCATACACAATCCCAATGGACCCAAACCCCTTCCCATTCACTCCCACTGCACACAATCCCAATGGACCCAAACCCCTTCCCATTCACTCCCACTGTACACAATCCCAATGGACCCAAACCCCTTCCCATTCACTCCCACCGTACACAATCCCAATGGACCCAAACCCCTTCCCATTCACTCCCACTGTACACAATCCCAATGGACCCAAACCCCTTCCCATTCACTCCCACTGTACACAATCCCAATGGACCCAAACCCCTTCCCATTCACTCCCATTGTACACAATCCCAATGGACCCAAACCCCTTCCCATTCACTCCCACTGTACACAATCACAATGGAGTGAAACCCCTTCCCATTCACTCCCATTGTACACAATCCCAATGGACCCAAACCCCTTCCCATTCACTCCCATTGTGAAATTTAATCTGATCATTGGCCCTGCCAAAGGCCGTTGGGAAAAGTTTTATCGCATTGAAGGTGCTTTATAAATTCGTGCCTTTGTTGTCAAACACTGTCAACAATTACCTGACTTGGCACCTGGCAGTTTGGTTCCAGTTTGTCGGTTATTTGGAGCCCCCTCTTGTGCCTGTCAAGGAAAAAATACACAGTTTCCACGAAATTTTCTTATTTTAAAATAAATTTCGAGTACCCAATTATTTTTTTTTTCCAATTAAGGGGCAATTTAGCGTGGCCAATCCACCCACCCTGCACATCTTTGGGTTGTGGGGCGAAACCCACGCAGACACGGGGAGAATGTGCAAACTCCACACGGACAGTGACCCAGAGCCGGGATCGAACCTGGGACCTCGGCGCCGTGAGGCAGCAGTGCTAACCCACTGCGCCACCGTGCTGTCCCCTTCACTACATTTTCTTATTAGTTTTGAGGGAAATTGTATTTATTCCATTTCCCTCTATTCTTCCACACTCTAGGTTCCCTGTGGACACGTCTCCTGTAAGACCCCAGCATTCCCCATTCCACCTGGGGATTGTTTTTTAAAATATAAATTTAGAGTACCCGATTAATCTTTCTAATTAAGCGGCAATTTAGCGTGGCCAATCCACCTACCCAGCACATCTTTGGGTTGTGGGGGCGAAACCCTCGCAAACACGGGGAGAACGTGCAAATTCCACACGGTCAGTGACCCAGAGCTGGGATCGAACCTGGGACCTCGGCGCTGTGAGGCAGCAGGGCTAACCCACTGCGCCACCATGCTGCCCTGGCCTGGGGATTGTTGGAGGGCAACATTCCGGCGATTGAACATCATATCTGAAGGAAGGCCTGAATAGGCCCGAGGCCTAGTGCCTAGTCCGCCTCGACTGATGGGGAGAGGAGATTGTCGACAGTTCGTCCATCCCTCCCCCAGAAGAAAATGAGGCCCTTTTCTTCCTCGACATGGAAATCTGGCCGGCATGTCAGCTTTTGGGGCTCCCTGGAGGGTGAAAGGCCCTCAGTTGCGGAGGTGGAGGCCAGCGGACCTTCCCTCAATTGCTTTCACTCCACAGCCAGAATGATTTGCAAGTGAAGAAAAGGTTGGCCGGACGTAAATCCTCCCCAGCCTTTTTGACCCACAGTGTCGAGTCACCTTGACGACCGTTTTCTTCTTCCCTCTTGACCTTGGCTCGTGGCCACCTTGCACTTCGCCCACAGAGTTGGGCGTCTTAATCACTCGTTACCGGAGCAATCAATTTGACTTTCTTTTTTTATTCATTACACGTTTCCCCCACTGGGAAAAGAAAACATCCCCCCCCCCCCCCCACCCCCCACCCCCCCCCCCCCACACACACACGCAGCCCTTCCGACACAACAACGTCCCCTCTGGGTTAACTTTGAATTGAAGGCCTCAAAAGCCTGTGGAAGGCCTCGTCGTCATGGCAATGTACTGACCGGCGGTTTCGTTCTCTCTGACGGGACCGCCTCTGCGAGCTGGGGAGCATCCTGCCTCGAGGAATACTGGGTATATAGTTTCCCTGCAGAGACAAGAGATCATATTTGAAGGAACATCGGAACAGGAGCAGCCGTTCAGCCCATCAAGCTAACTTGTTATTAAGTAAAAGCATGGCTGCATGGTCTGGGACCTAATTCCACATCCCTGGCCTTTGCCCTGTACCCCTTGGATGGCAAAATCTGTCTACCTCACACTTAAAAGTGACAATTGATCGAACGTCAATTGTCGTTTGTGGAAGAGAGTTCAAAATTCCTACCCTCTTTTGTGTGTAGGAATGTTTCCTAATTTTACTCCTGAAATGTTTGGCTCTGATGATTAGATTCTGGCCTCGACCTAACCCCTCCCCACCAGCCCACCCCACACCCGATCGGAACCAGGGGTAATACTTTCACTCTTTACCCAATCAGTACACGTTAATATCTTGGAAACGTCAAAGAATCCATGGAATCATAGAATCCCAAGAGTACAGAAAGATGCCATTTTTCCCATCGAGTCTACACCGACCCTCCAAAAGGACATCCAATCTAGGCCCATGCCCCCAGTAACCCGTAACCCAGTAACTCCACCTGACGTTTTTCGACACTAAGGGCAATTTATCATGGCCAATCCACCTAACCTGCACATCTTTCGACTGTGGGAGGAAACCGGAGCACCCAGAGGAAACCCACGCAGACACGGGGAGAAGGCGCAAACTCCGCACAGACAGTCACCCGAGGCCGGAATTCAACACGGGTCCCTGGCGCTGTGAGGCGGCAGTGCTAACCACTGTACCGCCCATCAATCATTCTCCCCTATCAGCCCTCCTAAAGCTTCTCAATTTTAGGAAATACAATGCCCTAGCCTGCGCAATCATTCCTTCTAATTGAATCCTCGGGAGTACAGGTATTGTTCTGGTGAATGGGCAGCCCACTCGTTCCGAGCTTAGTCTACGAGTGCCCGGAGCTACTTCTGGACTGGCCAAACTGGGCAGGGCCTAGTGCAGCTGCAGGCGATCACTCCCAAACCTCCGTACGGACGTGGGGGTCAGGAGTCACATGTGGGCCAGACCGGGTAAGGACGGCAGAGGTCCCGTTCCACCAAGGGGGCACATACGTGAAGCAGATTCTGGCATCTCACCGACTCCGTCTGAAGCGCAGTCTCGCAAACTCAGGTCACGCATTCTGTCTGAGAATCTCCCAATGTTACTGCCGGTGTCCCGGTTTCTCTGAAATGTAAAGCAATCTCTTTAATCCGGTGTGCAAAATTCCTCAAGGACACACACTCCCCTCTACCCAGTGTCCCGACACTCCCACTCCCGGAGATACACACTCCCCTCTACCCAGTGTCCCGACACTCCCCCCGGAGATACACACTCCCCTCTACCCAGTGTCCCGACAGTCCCCCCGGAGATACACACTCCCCTCTACCCAGTGTCCCGACACTCCCCCCGGGGATACACATCCCCTCTACCCAGTGTCCCAACACTCTCCCTGGGGATACACACTCCCCTCTACCCAGTGTCCCGACACTCCCACCCCCGGAGATACACACTCCCCTCTACCCAGTGTCCCGACACTCCCACCCCCGGAGATACACACTCCCCTCTACCCAGTGTCCCGACACTCCCACCCCCGGAGATACACACTCCCCTCTACCCAGTGTCCCGACACTCCCCCCGGAGATACACACTCCCCTTTACCCAGTGTCCCGACACTCCCCCCCGGAGATACACACTCCCCTCTACCCAGTGTCCCGACACTCCCCCCGGAGATACAGACTCCCCTCTACCCAGTGTCCCGACACTCTCCCCGGGGATACACACTCCCCTCTACCCAGTGTCCCGTTACTCCCCCCGGAGATACACACTCCCCTCTACCCAGTGTCCCGACACTCCCCCCGGATATACACACTCCCCTCTACCCAGTGTCCCGACACTCCCCCCGGAGATACAGACTCCACTCTACCCAGTGTCCCGACACTCCCCCCGGGGATACACACTCCCCTCTACCCAGTGTCCCGACACTCCCCCCGGAGATACAGACTCCCCTCTACCCAGTGTCCCGTTACTCCCCCCGGAGATACACACTCCCCTCTACCCAGTGTCCCGACACTCCCCCCGGAGATACACACTCCCCTCTACCCAGTATCCCAACACTCCCCCCGGAGATACACACTCCCCTCTACCCAGTGTCCCGACACTCCCCCTGGAGATACACACTCCCCTCTACCCAGTGTCCCGACACTCCCACCCCCGGAGATACACATTCCCCTCGACCCAGTGTCCCAACACTCCCACCCCCGGAGATACAGACTCCCCTCTACCCAGTGTCCCGTTACTCCCCCCGGGGATACAGACTCCCCTCTACCCAGTGTCCCGACACTCCCACCCCCGGAGATACACACTCCCCTCTACCCAGTGACCCGACACTCCCCCCCGGAGATACACACTCCCCTCTACCCAGTATCCCGACACTCCCCCCGGAGATACACACTCCCCTCTACCCAGTGTCCCGTTACTCCCCCCGGAGATACACACTCCCCTCTACCCAGTGACCCGACACTCCCCCCGGGGATACAGACTCCCCTCTACCCAGTGTCCCGACACTCCCCCCGGAGATACACACTCCCCTCTACCCAGTGACCCGACACTCCCCCCGGGGATACAGACTCCCCTCTACCCAGTGTCCCGACACTCCCCCCGGAGATACACACTCCCCTCTACCCAGTGTCCCGTTACTCCCCCCGGAGATACACACTCCCCTCTACCCAGTGTCCCAACACTCCCACCCCCGGAGATACACACTCCTCTCTGCCCAGTGACCCAACACTCCCCCCGGAGATACAGACTCCCCTCTACCCAGTGACCCAACACTTCCCCCGGAGATACAGACTCCTCTCTACACAGTGACCCGACACTCCTCCCGGGGATACAGACTACCCTCTACCCAGTGTCCCGACACTCCCACCCCCGGAGATACACACTCCTCTCTACCCAGTGTCCCAACACTCCCCCCGGAGATACAGACTCCCCTCTACCCAGTGTCCCGACACTCCCACCCCCGGAGATACACACTCCTCTCTACCCAGTGACCCAACACTCCCCCCGGAGATACAGACTCCCCTCTACCCAGTGACCCAACACTCCCCCCGGAGATACAGACTCCTCTCTACCCAGTGACCCGACACTCCTCCCGGGGATACAGACTACCCTCTACCCAGTGTCCCGACACTCCCACCCCCGGAGATACACACTCCTCTCTACCCAGTGTCCCGACACTCCCACCCCCGGAGATACACACTCCTCTCTACCCAGTGTCCCAACACTCCCACCCCTGGAGATACACACTCCTCTCTACCCAGTGACCCAACACTCCCCCCGGAGGTACAGACTCCCCTCTACCCAGTGACCCAACACTCCCCCCGGAGATACAGACTCCTCTCTACCCAGTGACCCAACACTCTCCCCGGAGATACAGACTCCTCTCTACCCAGTGACCCGACACTCCTCCCGGGGATACAGACTACCCTCTACCCAGTGTCCAGACACTCCCACCCCCGGAGATACACACTCCTCTCTACCCAGTGTCCCAACACTCCCACCCCCGGAGATACACACTCCTCTCTACCCAGTGACCCAACACTCCCCCCGGAGATACAGACTCCCCTCTACCCAGTGTCCAGACACTCCCACCCCCGGAGATACACACTCCTCTCTACCCAGTGTCCCAACACTCCCACCCCCGGAGATACACACTCCTCTCTACCCAGTGACCCAACACTCCCCCCAGAGATACAGACTACCCTCTACCCAGTGTCCAGACACTCCCACCCCCGGAGATACACACTCCTCTCTACCCAGTGTCCCAACACTCCCACCCCCGGAGATACACACTCCTCTCTACCCAGTGACCCAACACTCCCCCCGGAGATACACACTCCTCTCTACCCAGTGTCCAGACACTCCCACCCCCGGAGATACACACTCCTCTCTACCCAGTGTCCCAACACTCCCACCCCCGGAGATACACACTCCTCTCTACCCAGTGACCCAACACTCCCCCGGAGATACAGACTCCTCTCTACCCAGTGACCCGACACTCCTCCCGGGGATACAGACTACCCTCTACCCAGTGTCCCGACACTCCCACCCCCGGAGATACACACTCCTCTCTACCCAGTGTCCCAACACTCCCACCCCCGGAGATACACACTCCTCTCTACCCAGTGTCCCAACACTCCCACCCCCGGAGATACACACTCCTCTCTACCCAGTGACCCAACACTCCCCCCGGAGATACAGACTCCCCTCTACCCAGTGACCCAACACTCCCCCCGGAGATACACACTCCCCTCTACCCAGTGTCCCGACACTCCCCCCGGAGATACAGACTCCCCTCTACCCAGTGTCCCGTTACTCCCCCCGGGGATACAGACTACCCTCTACCCAGTGTCCCGACACTCCCCCCGGAGATACACACTCCCCTCTATCCAGTGTCCCAACACTCCCCCCGCCGGAGATACAGACTCCCCTCTACCCAGTGACCCGACACTCCCCCCGGAGATACAGACTCCCCTCTACCCAGTGTCCCATTACTCTCCCCGGAGATACAGACTCCCCTCTACCCAGTGTCCCATTACTCCCCCCGGAGATACACACTCCCCTCTACCCAGTGTCCCGACACTCCCCCCGCCGGAGATACAGAATCCCCTTTTGGGTGACCCACCTCACCCAGAATTTCTACAAATTTACCTGCCGCACCATTTCCTCCCTGGCAGCAGGTGGGTCTGGTCTGGGTGTGGGACAGCACAAGGCTCACCACCTTCCCAATTTCCTCTGGAAGGGGCTTGGAGACCACTGTAGGGTTTGCTGAGTGCCCAGGCAGGCAGGTTAAAGGCCCACCTTTACCTCCATTTTGTTTTATAAATTTAGAGTACCCAATTAATGTTTTCCTATTAAGGGGCAATTTAGTGTGGCCAATCCACCTACCCTGCACATCTTTGGGTTGTGGGGGTGAAACCCACGCAGACACGGGGAGAATGTGCAAACTCCACACGGACAGTGACCCGGGGCCGGGATCGAACCCGGGGCCGGGATCGAACACGGGACCTCGGCGCCGTGAGGCAGCAGTGCTAACCCACTGCCCCACCGTGCTGCCCTCTTTATCTCTATTTTAAGCCTTTGAATCTTTGCCTCGTACACAGTTCCCCTGCACCCCCCCCACCCCCCCCCACCCCCCCCCCCCAACCCCCCACCCCCCCCCCACCCCCCGTAGCACCGTCAATATGACGCGAGGCAGGTTGAGGTAATGTCAATTGAAGGCTTTATTAAGCAGAACTTTATCCCCAGCAGCGTGGTTACAGAATGCAGCTGCTGAGGGAAATGGAGGGAAAAACTGGGTTCTTATACCGGCATTTCTGGGTGGAGTCCAGTAGGTGGCAGATCCTATCAGGACCTGGCATCCGTCCACCAATAGCCTGTCGACACATGGTGTACCGTATTACCCCTAATACATACCACCACACCCCCATCCTCCGCTTAGCTCTCACCTATTCCCCATGGTCCCTCATGCACTCCATGCCAACCCATGCCACTTCCAGGCACTCTGTGCAGAACCAATGAAAATATTCGCAATGGCATGTGTGGAAATGCTTAAAAATAAAACCAGTCATGATTTTCTTTCACACTGATGTTACCGAAACTCTCTTAAGCTGTCAACCGAACAGACCGTAAGACATCGGTGAAGAAGTAGGCCATTCAGCCCCACAAGGCTGCTCCGCCCATTCCATGAGTTCCTGACGGTGGCACAGTGATTGGCACTGCTGCCTCTCAGCGCAGGGACCCGCCTTCAGTTGCTAGCTTGGGTGACTGTGTGGAATTTGAACATTCGCCCTGCATTTCCGGGTGCTCCGGTTTCCTCCCAATGCCCAAAGATACTCAACCTCTCCTTGTAAGAAAATCCCTCCCTACCCGGGATCAACCGAGTGAACCTTCTCGGGACTGCCTCCAATGCCGGGATATCGTCCCTTAGATAAGGAGACCAAAACTGTTCACCGTATTCCAGGTGCGGTCTAACTAGTGCCTTGTGTAGTTTTAGCAGGAATTCCCTATTTTTATATTCCAATCCCTTTAAAATAAAGGCCAACATTCCATTTACCTTCCCCATTACCCGCTGAACCTGTACACTAGCTTTTTGTGATTTATGCACCAGGACCCCCAAATCCCCTCTGTGCTGCATCTTTCTGCCGTCTGTCTCCATTTAAATAATATTCAGCTCATTTATTCTTCCTACCAAAGTGCACTACTTCACATTTTCCTATTTATATTCTATCTGCTGAGTTTGTGCCCACCACCTAACTTGTCTATGTCCCTCCATCGTCTCTTTGTGTCGTCCTCACCTTTGCCACCTATTATTGTGCCATCAGCAAACTTGGCAATAGTGCAATCACTTCCCTCATCCGAGTCACTAATCTATATTGTAAATAATTGTGACCCCTGCACCGATCCCTGTGGCACTCAATGAGTTACACACTACCATTTCCTCACTTATCCCGAGTATCAATCCCGGAAACCAAAAGCTTGACACCTTCTTTATATGGTGCAACTGAATATTGAGCCATTGACAAATGAGATCTCAAAAAATTGTAAAATATTTAATATCATAAAGCTGTCAGTCAACTTTGCGTCAACATCCTGGACTTCCCTCCCTGACAGCACTGTGGGTTTTACCCACACCACACAGGGACTGCAGCGGGTTCAAGAAGGCGGCTCACCCACCACCTTCTCAAGGGGCAACTAGGGATGGGCAACAAATGCTGGGCCCGGCAAATGATGCCCACATTGGAAGAATGAAATATAGAAAGATTCACCCTTGAATTAGTGTGTCGCTTTAAACATTAACTCCAGCTGGTGAGACAGGAGAAGTAGACAACCCCGCTGTCTTACCAGGCTGTACTCACCATAATTCTCCCAACCTGGGCGGCAGCATCAATGGCATTTGTCCCATGAGCACGAAAGGCTGCTTCAGTCTGAACTCGGCACTCTGCAAAGATAGCGGAAATCAGCAATCCAGCCCTTAAAAACGTATTTCTGGCAATGTGTATTCCTCAATCTAACCCTGTGCTGTACCTGTCCTGGGAGTGTTTGATGGGGACAGTGTAGAAGGAGCTTTACTCTGTATCTAACCCCATGCTGTACCTGTCCTGGGAGTGTTTGATGGGGACAGTGTAGAGGGAGCTTTACTCTGTATCAAACCCCGTGCTGTACCTGTCCTGGGAGTGTTTGATGGGGACAGTGTAGAGGGAGCTTTACTCTGTACCTAACCCCGTGCTGTACCTGCCCTGGGAGTGTTTGATGGGGTCAGTGTAGAGGGAGCTTTACTCTGTATCTAACCCCGTGCTGTACCTGTCCTGGGAGTGTTTGATGGGGACAGTGTAGAGGGAGGTTTACCCTGTATCTAACCCCGTGCTGTACCTATCCTGGGAGTGTTTGATGGGGACAGTGTAGAGGGAGCTTTACTCTGTATCTAACCCCGTGCTGTCCCTGCCCTGGGAGTGTTTGATGGGGTCAGTGTAGAGGAAGCTTTACTCTGTATCTAACCCCGTGCTGTACCTGTCCTGGGAGTGTTTGATGGGGACAGTGTAGAGGGAGCTTTACTCTGTACCTAACCCCGTGCTGTACCTGCCATGGGAGTGTTTGATGGGGTCAGTGTAGAGGGAGCTTTACTCTGTATCTAACCCCGTGCTGCACCTGTCCTGGGAGTGTTTGATGGGGACAGTGTAGAAGGAGCTTTACTCTGTATCTAACCCCATGCTGTTCCTGTCCTGGGAGTGTTTGATGGGGACAGTGTAGAGGGAGCTTTACTCTGTATCTAACCCCGTGCTGTACCTGTCCTGGGAGTGTTTGATGGGGACAGTGTAGAGGGAGCTTTACTCTGTACCTAACCCCGTGCTGTACCTGCCCTGGGAGTGTTTGATGGGGTCAGTGTAGAGGGAGCTTTACTCTGTATCTAACCCCGTGCTGTACCTGTCCTGGGAGTGTTTGATGGGGACAGTGTAGAGGGAGCTTTACCCTGTATCTAGCCCCATGCTGTACCTGTCCTGGGAGTGTTTGATGGGGACAGTGTAGAGGGAGCTTTACTCTGTACCTAACCCCGTGCTGTACCTGTCCTGGGAGTGTGTGACGGGGACAGTGTAGAGGGAGCTTTACTCTGTATCTAACCCCATGCTGAACCTGTCCTGGGAGTGTTTGATGGGGACAGTGTAGAGGGAGCTTTACTCTGTATCTAACCCCGTGCTGTACCTGCCCTGGGAGTGTTTGATGGGGTCAGTGTAGAGGGAGCTTTACTCTGTATCTAACCCCGTGCTGTACCTGTCCTGGGAGTGTTTGATGGGGACAGTGTAGAGGGAGCTTTACTCTGTATCTAACCCCGTGCTGTACCTGTTCTGGCAGTGTTTGATGGGGACAGTGTAGAGGGAGCTTTACTCTGTATCTAACCCCATGCTGTACCTGTCCTGGGAGTGTTTGATGGGGACAGTGTAGAGGGAGCTTTACTCTGTATCTAACCACGTGCTGTACCTCTCCTGGGAGTGTTTGATGGGGACAGTGTAGAGGGAGCTTTACTCTGTATCTAACCACGTGCTGTACCTGTCCTGGGAGTGTTTGATGGGGACAGTGTAGAGGGAGCTTTACTCTGTATCTAACCACGTGCTGTACCTGTCCTGGGAGTGTTTGATGGGGACAGTGTAGAGGGAGCTTTACTCTGTATCTAACCCCATGCTGTACCTGTCCTGGGAGTGTTTGATGGGGACAGTGTAGAGGGAGCTTTACTCTGTATCTAACCCCGTGCTGTACCTGTCCTGGGAGTGTTTGATGGGGACAGTGTAGAGGGAGCTTTACTCTGTATCTAACCCCGTGCTGTACCTGTCCTGGGAGTGTTTGATGGGGACAGTGGAGAGGGAGCTTTACTCTGTATCTAACCCCGTGCTGTACCTGTCCTGGGAGTGTTTGATGGGGACAGTGTAGAGGGAGCTTTACTCTGTATCTAACCACGTGCTGTACCTGTCCTGGGAGTGTTTGATGGGGACAGTGTCGAGGGAGCTTTACTCTGTATCTAACCCCGTGCTGTACCTGTCCTGGGAGTGTTTGATGGGGACAGTGTAGAGGGAGCTTTATTCTGTATCTAATCCCGTGCTGTACCTGTCCTGTTAGTGTTTGATGGGGACAGTGTAGAGGGAGCTTTACTCTGTATCTAACCCCGTGCTGTCCCTGTCCTGGGAGTGTTTGATGGGGACAGTGTAGAGGGAGCTTTACTCTGTATCTAACCCCGTGCTGCACCTGTCCTGGGAGTGTTTGATGGGGACAGTGTAGAGGGAGCTTTACTCTGTATCTAACCCCGTGCTGTACCTGTCCTAGGAGTGTTTGATGGGGACAGTCTAGAGGGAGCTTTACTCTGTATCTAACCCCGTGCTGTACCTGTCCTGGGAGTGTTTGATGGGGACAGTGTAGAGGGAGCTTTACTCTGTATCTAACCCCGTGCTGTACCTGTCCTGGGAGTGTTTGATGGGGACAGTGTTGAGGGAGCTTTACTCTGTGTCTGACCCTGTGCTGTCCCTGTCCTGGGAATGTTTGATGGGGACAGTGTAGAGGGAGCTTTCCTCTGTATCTAACCCCGTGCTGTACCTGGGAGTGTTTGGTGGGGACAGTGCAGAAGGAGCTTTACTCTGTATCTAACCCCGTGCTGTACCTGTCCTGGGAGTGTTTGATGGGGACAGTGTAGAGGGAGCTTTACTCTGTATCTAACCCCGTGCTGTACCTGTCCTGGGAGTGTTTGATGGGGACAGTGTAGAGGGAGCTTTACTCTGTACCTAACCCCGTGCTGTACCTGCCCTGGGAGTGTTTGATGGGGTCAGTGTAGAGGGAGCTTTACTCTGTATCTAACCCCGTGCTGCACCTGTCCTGGGAGTGTTTGATGGGGACAGTGTAGAAGGAGCTTTACTCTATATCTAACCCCATGCTGTTCCTGTCCTGGGAGTGTTTGATGGGGACAGTCTCGAGGGAGCTTTACTCTGTATCTAACCCCGTGCTGTACCTGTCCTGGGAGTGTTTGATGGGGACTGTGTAGAGGGAGCTTTACTCTGTACCTAACCCCGTGCTGTACCTGCCCTGGGAGTGTTTGATGGGGACAGTGTAGAGGGAGCTTTACCCTGTATCTAGCCCCATGCTGTACCTGTCCTGGGAGTGTTTGATGGGGACAGTGTAGAGGGAGCTTTACTCTGTACCTAACCCCGTGCTGTACCTGTCCTGGGAGTGTGTGACGGGGACAGTGTAGAGGGAGCTTTACTCTGTATCTAACCCCATGCTGTACCTGTCCTGGGAGTGTTTGATGGGGACAGTGTAAAGGGAGCTTTACTCTGTATCTAACCCCGTGCTGTACCTGCCCTGGGAGTGTTTGATGGGGTCAGTGTAGAGGGAGCTTTACTCTGTATCTAACCCCGTGCTGTACCTGTCCTGGGAGTGTTTGATGGGGACAGTGTAGAGGGAGCTTTACTCTGTATCTAACCCCGTGCTGTACCTGTTCTGGCAGTGTTTGATGGGGACAGTGTAGAGGCAGCTTTACTCTGTATCTAACCCCATGCTGTACCTGTCCTGGGAGTGTTTGATGGGGACAGTGTAGAGGGAGCTTTACTCTGTATCTAACCACGTGCTGTACCTCTCCTGGGAGTGTTTGATGGGGACAGTGTAGAGGGAGCTTTACTCTGTATCTAACCCCATGCTGTACCTGTCCTGGGAGTGTTTGATGGGGACAGTGTAGAGGGAGCTTTACTCTGTATCTAACCCCGTGCTGTACCTGTCCTGGGAGTGTTTGATGGGGACAGTGTAGAGGGAGCTTTACTCTGTATCTAACCCCGTGCTGTACCTGTCCTGGGAGTGTTTGATGGGGACAGTGGAGAGGGAGCTTTACTCTGTATCTAACCCCGTGCTGTACCTGTCCTGGGAGTGTTTGATGGGGACAGTGTAGAGGGAGCTTTACTCTGTATCTAACCACGTGCTGTACCTGTCCTGGGAGTGTTTGATGGGGACAGTGTCGAGGGAGCTTTACTCTGTATCTAACCCCGTGCTGTACCTGTCCTGGGAGTGTTTGATGGGGACAGTGTAGAGGGAGCTTTACTCTGTATCTAATCCCGTGCTGTACCTGTCCTGTTAGTGTTTGATGGGGACAGTGTAGAGGGAGCTTTACTCTGTATCTAACCCCGTGCTGTCCCTGTCCTGGGAGTGTTTGATGGGGACAGTGTAGAGGGAGCTTTACTCTGTATCTAACCCCGTGCTGTACCTGTCCTGGGAGTGTTTGATGGGGACAGTGTAGAGGGAGCTTTACTCTGTATCTAACCCCGTGCTGTACCTGTCCTGGGAGTGTTTGATGGGGACAGTCTAGGGGGAGCTTTACTCTGTATCTAACCCCGTGCTGTACCTGTCCTGGGAGTGTTTGATGGGGACAGTGTAGAGGGAGCTTTACTCTGTATCTAACCCCGTGCTGTACCTGTCCTGGGAGTGTTTGATGGGGACAGTGTAGAGGGAGCTTTACTCTGTGTCTGACCCTGTGCTGTCCCTGTCCTGGGAATGTTTGATGGGGACAGTGTAGAGGGAGCTTTCCTCTGTATCTAACCCCGTGCTGTACCTGGGAGTGTTTGGTGGGGACAGTGCAGAAGGAGCTTTACTCTGTATCTAACCCCGTGCTGTACCTGTCCTGGGAGTGTTTGATGGGGACAGTGTAGAGGGAGCTTTACTCTGTATCTAACCTCGTGCTGTACCTGTCCTGGGAGTGTTTGATGGGGACAGTGTAGAGGGAGCTTTACTTTGTATCTAACCCTGTGCTGTACCTGCCCTGGGAGTGTTTGTTGGGGACAGTGTAGAGGGCGCTTTCCTCTGTATCTAACCCCGTGCTGTACCTGTCCTGGGAGTGTTTGGTGGGGACAGTGCAGAAGGAGCTTTACTATGTATCTACCTCCGTGCTGTACCTGTCCTGGCAGTGTTTGATGGGGACAGTGTAGAGGGAGCTTTACTCTGTATCTAACCCCGTGCTGTCCCTGTCCTGGGAATGTTTGATGGGGACAGTGTAGAGGGAGCTTTACTCTGTATTTAACCCTGTGCTGTACCTGTCCTGGGAGTGTTTGATGCGGACAGTGTAGAGGGAGCTTTACTCTGTATCTAACCCCGTGCTGAACCTGTCCTGGGAGTGTTTGTTGGGGACAGTGTAGAGGGAGCTTTCCTCTGTATCTAACCCCGTGCCGTACCTGTCCTGGGAGTGTTTGGTGGGGACAGTGCAGAAGGAGCTTTACTCTCTATCTAACCCCGTGCTGTCCCTGTCCTGGGAATGTTTGATGGGGACAGTGTAGGGAGCTTTACTCTGTATCTAACCCTGTGTTGTACCTGTCCTGGGAGTGTTTGATGCGGACAGTGTAGAGGGAGCTTTACTCTGTATCTAACCCCGTGCTGTACCTGTCCTGGGAGTGTTTGTTGGGGACAGTGTAGAGGGAGCTTTCCTCTGTATCTAACCCCGTGCCGTACCTGTCCTGGGAGTGTTTGTTGGGGACAGTGTAGAGGGAGCTTTACTCTGTACCTATCCCCGTGCTGTACCTGTCTTGGGAGTGTTTGATGGGGACAGTGCAGAGGGAGCTTTACTCTGTATCTAACCCCGTGCTGTCCCTGTCCTGGGAATGTTTGATGGGGACAGTGTAGAGGGAGCTTTACTCTGTGTCTGACCCTGTGCTGTACCTGTCTTGTACATGTGTTCAATGTGGTGTGTCAGAAGCAGATTGTCATGCCCGGGGTCCATTTTCTTACCGTTAAATGGTGGCCGATCTTGTGGTTGGTCATGCCAACATTTCTGCATCAGCTCCTTCAGATCTTTCAATTTTTCCAATGTTTCCTCGCTTGGCAGGAGATTGAGGTCTGGCCTTTGACCTGTCGGGATGAGGATCTGGATGAGCACCTCATTCGCATCTTTGGGAATTGAGAGAAGTGGGAGCCGTGATCAGAATTGGAAAATGAGGCCTACTGAAATAGGCTTCGAGGGAAGAAACCGACTGAGGGAGGGCTATGGCTACCAGTCGCTCGCAGAGTAATGGAAAATTCTTACAATGTCAGCCCTCCGGCCTAGCTTGCCTCCTGCCTGCATTACCGCAGCGACCGGAATGTTCCAGAACCTCCTGCCTCTCCGCTCACGTTTGGTCTCCACTTGTTCTATCCTCCCTAAACATCTGGTCAGCCAAAGCTCTGTTGCCCAGGTCTTAGCTCACACAAATCCCCATTCCTCAATTACCAACTCCTCCCCCACCCCTTCCTCCACCCCCCCCTCCCCCCCCTCCCCCCCCCCCCCACCCCCCCCCCCACCTCTCCCCCACTCTCCCACCCCTTTCCCGTTGTGACTTACGTTGACTCCCGGTCAATTCTAAAATCCTCGTCCTCATTTTCCAATCCCTCTGTGGCCTCAACGTTCCGACTCCCTACTTCTTTGATATCCCTTGGTCCTCCACAACCCCCTGAGATCTCCCGGTTCCTCCAACTCAAGCCTCTCAAGCGTCAATTAATGGGAGAAGCCAGGTCGGTCTGTTGTTTTGCAGTTTGTTCTGGCATTTTAAGTTGAGCAACAGTTGGCCATGGGGTTGGAGTCTGACAAGACACAAGGATTTTTGGGTTGTTCCTGAAAAGGATCTCTCTCTACAAAGGTCTACACAGATAAACAAGTAAACTGTTGTGTTAACTTTATTTTTAAGTGGCATTTGAACTGTATTGGGTTGCTGAACTGGGATTAGTGGCAGGTATAGATTGTAAATTAAAGCTTTTCCTTTTATTTGACAAACTGTTTTGCAGATTCCAAATTGTTTGGTGTTTTTGTCCACTATCCCAACAAAAGTTGGGGTCTGGTCTGGGATCTGACCACTTTATTCATTTCTGGGATGTGTGGCCTCGTTGGTCAGGCCCAGTGTTTGTTGCCCGTCCCTAATTGCCCCTTGAGGAGGTGGTGGGTGAGCCGCCTTCTTGAACCGGCTGCAGTCCCTGTGTGGTGTGGGTAACACCCACAGTGCTGTCAGGGAGGGAGTTCCAGGATTGTGACCCAGCGATAGTGAAGGAACGGCCGATATGTTTCCCAGTCAGGATGGTGAGTGTGGGGCTCGGAGGGGAACTTGCAGGTGGTGGAGTTCCCCATGTGTCTGCTGCCCCTTGTCCTTCTAGATGGTAGAGGTGGTGGGTTTGGAAGGTGCTGTCGAAGGAGCCTTGGTGAGTCGCTGCGGTGCATCTTGTAGATGGTACACACGCTGCTGTCACTGTGCGTCGGTGGTGGAGGGAGTGAATGTTTGTGGATGGGGTGCCGATCAAAGCGGGGCTGTAGGTGGGCTCAGTCATGCCCCTCCCTCGAGTCACCCTGGGCTTGCCCACCACCTCAGCCCACCTCCCCCTCCCCCCTCTCCCACTCACTCAGATCCCCTGCTTACCGCTGTAAGGCTGTTTGCCAGTCAAGATACTCCACATCAGGATCCCGAAGCTATGAAGGAACAAAAAGAGCAGAGATCACCTGAAACCCGGCAAAAAAGGTCCCACGCAATTCCCAGCGTCCCGTACTGCCGTACCACTGGGGAGGGGGGGGAGGGGGTCACGGTCTGACCTAGTGACCCATCCCCAATCAGAGCAACACCCATCACAGTCCCCATCAAGGTGATAAAGAGAGACAGAGAGAGAGAGAAAATCAGGGAGAGAGAGACAGAGAGAGGCAGAGAGATAGAGACATAGAGAGATAGAGACATAGAGAGATGGAGACAGAGAGAGAGAGAGCTCGAGAGAGTGAAACAAAGAGAGAGAGACAGAGAGAAGCAGAGAGTGAGCGAGAGAGCGAGAGAGAGTGAAACAAAGAGAGAGAGACAGAGAGAGGCAGAGAGATAGAGACATAGAGAGATAGAGACATAGAGAGATGGAGACATAGAGAGATAGAGACATAGAGAGATGGAGAGAGAGAGAGACAGAGAGAGTCAGAGAGTGAGAGAGAGCGAGAGAGAGTGAAACAAAGAGAGAGAGACAGAGCGAGGCAGAGAGATAGAGACATAGAGAGATAGAGACATAGAGAGATAGAGACATAGAGAGATAGAGACATAGAGAGATAGAGACATAGCGAGATAGAGACATAGAGAGATGGAGACAGAGAGAGAGAGAGACAGAGAGAGTCAGAGAGTGAGAGAGAGCGAGAGAGAGTGAAACAAAGAGAGAGAGACAGAGAGAAGCAGAGAGTGAGCGAGAGAGCGAGAGAGAGTGAAACAAAGAGAGAGAGGCAGAGAGATAGAGACATAGAGAGATAGAGACATAGAGAGATAGAGACATAGAGAGATGGAGACAGAGAGAGAGAGAGACAGAGAGAGTCAGAGAGTGAGAGAGAGCGAGAGAGAGTGAAACAAAGAGAGAGAGACAGAGAGAGGCAGAGAGTGAGCGAGAGAGCGAGAGAGAGTGAAACAAAGAGATAGAGACATAGAGACATAGAGAGATGGAGACAGAGAGATAGAGAGAGCTAGAGAGAGTGAAACAGAGAGAGAGAGCGACAGAGAGAGTCAGAGAGTGAGAGAGAGCGAGAAAGAGTGAAACAAAGAGAGAGAGACAGAGAGAGGCAGAGAGTGAGCGAGAGAGCGAGAGAGAGTGAAACAAAGAGAGAGAGACAGAGAGAGGCAGAGAGATAGAGACATAGAGAGATAGAGACATAGAGAGATGGAGACAGAGAGAGAGAGAGAGCTAGAGAGAGTGAAACAGAGAGAGAGAGAGACAGAGAGAGTCAGAGAGTGAGAGAGAGTGAGAAAGAGTGAAACAAAGAGAGAGAGACAGAGAGAAGCAGAGAGTGAGCGAGAGAGCGAGAGAGAGTGAAACAGAGACAGAGAGACAGAGAGAGGCAGAGAGATAGAGACATAGAGAGATAGAGACATAGAGAGATGGAGACATAGAGAGATAGAGACATAGAGAGATGGAGACAGAGAGAGAGAGAGCTAGAGAGAGTGAAACAGAGAGAGAGAGAGACAGAGAGAGTCAGAGAGTGAGAGAGAGCGAGAGAGAGTGAAACAAAGAGAGAGAGACAGAGAGAGGCAGAGAGTGAGCGAGAGAGCGAGAGAGAGTGAAACAAAGAGAGAGAGACAGAGAGAGGCAGAGAGATAGAGACATAGAGAGATAGAGACATAGAGAGATGGAGACAGAGAGAGAGAGAGCTAGAGAGAGTGAAACAGAGAGAGAGAGAGACAGAGAGAGTCAGAGAGTGAGAGAGAGCGAGGGAGAGTGAAACAAAGAGAGAGAGACAGAGAGAGGCAGAGAGTGAGAGAGAGCGAGAGAGAGTGAAACAGAGATAGAGAGAGAGAGAGACAGAGAGTCAGAGAGTGAGCGAGAGAGAGTGAAACAAAGAGAGAGAGACAGAGTGAGAGAGATGGAGACAGAGAGAAACAGAGATAGAGACATAGAGAGATAGAGACATAGAGAGATAGAGACATAGAGAGATGGAGACAGAGAGAGAGCTAGAGAGAGTGAAACAGAGAGAGAGAGAGACAGAGAGAGTCAGAGAGTGAGAGAGAGCGAGAGAGAGTGAAATAGAGATAGAGAGAGAGAGAGACAGAGAGTCAGAGAGTGAGCGAGAGAGAGTGAAACAAAGAGAGAGAGACAGAGTGAGAGAGATAGAGACAGAGAGAAACAGAGAGAGAGACAGAGAGATAGAAACAGGGAGAGAGAGATAGAGGGAGAGAGAGATGAAATGAAAATGAAATGAAATGAAAATCGCTTATTGTCACAAGTAGGCTTCAAATGAAGTTACTGTGAAAAGCCCCTAGTCGCCACATTCCGGCACCCGTTCGGGGAGGCTGGTACGGGAATTGAACCGTGCTGCTGGCCTGCCTGGGTCTGCTTGCAAAGACAGTGATTTAGCCCAGGATAGAGACAGATAGAAACAGAGAGAGACAGGGAGAGAGAGAGAGAGAGAGAGGGAGGAGAGAGAGAGAGATAGAGAGAGAGGGATAGAGACTGATGCACGATCAATTACTCAAAGATGAGAGTAGGATGTAATCGAGGCTTTGTTACTCTAAGATGTGTGGCCTCCTGCAGCAGCTGACAAAATGGCTGCTGTACTGGGAGCACACATATTTATACTCCGCCCACTGGGCGGAGCCAGCAGGCAGGGATCTACCCCCGTGCCAGTAGTATAGGGGCCTTACCGTAAAGCACCTATATCAACATCCTATATATACAATATATACATCAGTGGTGACTACCACATTCACCTCCTGTTAAAAAAATGAGTCCGGCGGGGATGGTGGAGAACTGTATACAGAAAGTTGTGTTTTAAAAGTACAGATAATATTACAAATTCAGGCGGTCCGGTGCCTTGATCTGTCGGTGAGAGCGCCGCAGAGCTGGTGGCGACTCCAGTGGCGGCTTGGTCTTCAGTGACTCCGGGAGTGTGTCGAAATCCTCTTCATCCCCGGGTGGGAGCAAGGGGAGGACGGATTGTCCCGGAGCGGGGGCTGCGGTGGGGTGCGCTGGGAGGAGGGAGGGTGGCGCCGGGTTGGAGGGGGTGTGTGTGTGGAACCAGCAGGTGCCAGGTCCCTGAGGGAGACTGTGTCTTGGCAGCCGTTGGGGTACACTACGTAGACGTACTGCGGGTTTGCGTGGAGTAGTTGTACCCTCTCAGCCAACGGGTCCGCCTTGTGGAGTTGGTTGGGTCTATGGAGCAGAACGGGTCTTGGAGCTGCCAGCCACATTGGGAGTGAACCCCCGGAGGTGGACTTCCTGGGGAAGGCAAAGAGACGTTCATGGGGGGGTTTCGTTAGTCGCCGTGCACAGGAGCGACCGAATGTAGTGAAGTGCGTCGGGGAGGACCTCCTGCCAGAGGGAGGCCGGGAGATGTCTGGACTGTTGGGCCAGCTGGATGGCCCTCCAGACCATCCCATTCTCCCGCTCCACCTGCCCGTTTCCCCGGGGGTTGTAGCTGGTCGTCCTGCTCGAGGCAATGCCCCTGTTGAGCAGGTACTGGCGCAGCTCATCGCTCATAAATGAGGATCCCCAGTCGCTGTGGACGTAGGCGGGGAAACCGAACAGAGCGAAGATGGTGCTGAGGGCTTTGATGACGGTGGCAGACGTCATATCGGGGCATGGGACGGCGAAGGGGAATCTGGAGTACTCACCGACCACATTGAGAAAGTACGTGTTACAGTCGGTGGAGGGGAGGGGCCCATTGAAGTCCACGCTGAGGCGTTCAAAGGGGCGGGAGGCCTTCACCAGGTGCGCACGGTCTGGCCGGTAGAAATGCGGTTTACACTCCGCGCAGACCTGGCAGTCTCTGGTGACGGTCCTGACTTCCTCGATGGAGTAGGGCAGATTGCGGGCCTTGAGGAAATGGTAAAAACGTGTGACCCCTGTTTTGTGAAGGCCACGAAGAATCCAGCACTAGTTTTAAGGATACAAAGTAATAACATTTATTTACAATAACATATATACATAACAGCAGCAGCAACTTCCCTTGCTGCACACTCCTTCCTGCTGGTTCCTGAACTGGCCAGCTTTATTTATACTAGGAGTTTACTAATGGTTTCTCCGCCCCCCTCTTTGGGGAAGCTCATACTCCCACAGGATTGTGGGATTGTCATTAGTCCCCAGCCAATGGTAATTAGGCAGGTTATAACATCCCTCCCCCCCCAGTCCAAGGAATCCACCGAAGACCCTGGCGAAGGAGGGCGTCGGACTCGTTTTCCCGCAGGCCGGACACCATTTGCACGCGGCGCTGGATCAGGCGGCGTGTAACAAGACGGAGACCGACGCTTCCGTGATGAACGGCGCGGTTGTACATCCACGGCCCTTGGACCCGAGGATTCCCCCTCTGATGCATCCTGTGTCTCCATCTCGGAGTCAGAGTCTGCTGCCTCCGTCATGTCAGCGTCTCTATCTCCATTCGGTCCCGTAACGACCTGCGCAGGCTTCGAGTGAGGCACCAGTGGAAGATTGTGAGGACTACCTTCCCTTGTCTTTGGTCTCTGCGGCTGTAGCAATGAGCTCCGGGGGCAGGGAATCTTTTGAGGGGATAGTCTTCTGGACCGAACGTGGTCTACATGTTTGCGCTGGAGACGACCCTGGGCTTGCACTTGGTACGATATAGGGCCCATTTGGCGAAAGATTACACCAGGAACCCACTGGGCACCACCAGCAAAATTCCGAACGAACACTGGGTCACCGGGCGCAAACTGCCGAATCGGCCGATGCCGAGAAAATCCCTGTCCCTGCCGTTCCTGTGTGCGGCGTACTTTTGCGCCAATGTCCGGGAAAACCATACCCTGGCGGGTGCGAAGTCTCCGGCCCATTAGGAGTTCTGCGGGAGCTATCCCAGTCACTGCATGGGGGGTGGTCCTATATGTAAACAAAAAGCGAGCCAGTCTCGTGTCCATTGATCCGGAAGACTGCTTCTTTAGGCCTCTTTTGAATGTTTGCACTGCGCGCTCTGCCAACCCATTTGAAGCTGGGTGGTAAGGGGCAGTGCGGATATGGCGGATGCCGTTCATCTTTGTAAACCTAGCAAACTCCTCACTCGTGAATGGAGTGCCGTTATCCGTGACCAGCACCTCGGGGAGGCCATGCGTACTAAACGACAAACGCATCTTTTCAATTGTTGCGCAGGACGTTGTCCCCTGCATCTTATGCACCTCTAGCCATTTAGACTGGGCGGCGATTAATAGAAGGAACATAGATCCCTGAAAAGGGCCTGCGAAATCTGCATGTAAGCGTGCCCAAGGCCTCCCTGGCCATTCCCAGTGATGTAGGGGCGCGGCCGGCGGAAGCTTCTGATGCTCCTGGCAATTGGAGCAGTTTTGGGCCACCTTCTCAATGTCGGTGTCGAGGCCTGGCCACCAAACATAACTCCGGGCCAACATTTTCATCTTGGTCACGCCCGGATGCCCATTGTGCAAGTCTGTTAGTATCAGCTCCTGGCCTTTTTCCGGGACAATCACACACGTGTCCCCCCACAAGAGGATGCCGTCTTCCACGCTGAACTCTGACAGCTTGGAGGAAAATGCCCGCAACTCGCCTGGGAGCTGTCTATGCTGCCCACCATACAGGACTATGTGCCGAACCTTTGACAGGACTGGCTCCGTCTGGGTCCACTCACGGATCTGTGATGCCGTGACAGGCAAGGTGTCCATAAAATTCAGGGTTGTAACCACCTCACCGGTCGTGGGGGTCGACATGGGGCCGGTCGATAAAGGCAATCGGCTCAGTGCGTCGGCATTTGCTATCTGCGTACCTGGTTTGTGCTCCAGAGAATACTCGTATGCAGCAAGCAACAAAGCCCAGCGCTGGATCCGTGCAGAAGCAATGGGCGGTATTGGCTTATCCGCTCTAAAAATTCCTAGCAGAGGCTTATGATCAGTCACGATAGTGAAATGGCGGCCGTACACGTACTGGTGGAAGCGTTTCACTGCAAAAACCACTGCCAGGCCCTCCTTCTCGATCTGCGCGTACTTTTTCTCCGCTGCAGTCAATGTGCGGGAGGCGAAAGCTATCGGTCGCTCGCCCCGTTCTCCATCTTGTGGGACAGGACGGCCCCAATACCATACGGGGATGCATCGCATGTGACGAGCAAAGGCTTTCCCGGATCATAGTGGGTTAGTAACCCAGACGACGATAATTGTTGCTTTACCCGCCGGAAAGCGGTTTCTTGCGGCTGACCCCAAACCCAGGTGTGATTTTTCTTTAGCAGCAGGTGTAAGGGGGCCAGCGTAGTTGCCAGATTGGGGAGGAACTTCCCGTAATAGTTTACGAGACCGAGAAAAGAACGAAGATGCGAAGTGTCAGTCGGGGCGGGGGCCTATTGAATTGCACGCACCTTCTCTGCGATGGGGTGCAAATCTTCACGGTCCGCCCGATAACCTAGGTAGACTACTTCCTTTGCTTGAAATACGCACTTTGTGCGACGTAAACGGACTCCAGCCTCCGAAAGGCGTCTAAGGACAGCCTCCAGATTTTCCAAATGTTCCTGCTCCGACGTCCCTGTGATCAAAACGTCATCTAGGTAGACAGCCACACGTGGTAAACCTCTCAAAATGCCCTCCATAACACGTTGAAAAATTGCGCAGGCAGGGGATACTCCAAAGGGCAACCGTGTATATTCATACAGGCCCCGGTGTGTATTAATTGTTACATATGGTCGGGAGGCAGGGTCCAGCTCCAACTGCAGGTAGGCGTGACTCATATCTAATTTTGTGAACGAGAGTCCACCTGCAAGCTTCGCGTAGAGATCCTCTATGCGAGGCATTGGATATCGGTCGAGTCGGGAAGCCGTATTCACTGTAGGTTTATAGTCGCCACACAAGCGAACTGTGGCATCTGGCTTCATTACAGGTACAATTGATGCTGCCCAGTCAGCAAAACGGACGGGCCTGATAATACCCAAACGCTCCAAACGAGTGAGCTCCCCTTCTACCTTCTCGAGCAAGGCGTAAGGCACCGGGCGCGCCCGGAAATAGCGCGGCGTGGCTCCTGGTTCAACTTGGATACGGGCTACGGCCCCTTTTGTTTTCCCCAAACCAGGCTGGAATACATCTGGGTATCGTCCTGGCACCTCAGTCAACCCTTCAGAAACTGTTTGGAGGATGTGCTGCCATTGCAACCGCAAATGGCGCAACCAGTCCCGACCCAACAGGCTGGGCCCATGGCCGCGCACCACGATAAGTGGGAAACGCCCCTCCTGGCGTCCATAGACAACAGGGGTCATTGTAGTTCCTGCAATGTCCAGTGGTTCTCCCGTGTAGGTGGCCAACCTGGCCTGTGAGTCGGTTAATGTAAGGATCTGTATACCCTGCTTGATGCGGTCGAATGTCCTCTGGGCGATCACGGAGACCGCTGCGCCAGTGTCCAACTCCATCTCAAGCGGGTGGCCATTGACCCGTACTGTCACCTTAATGGGGGACACAAGGTGAGCTGCCACACAATGCAGCTGCAGGCAGTCCTCCGTCTCCACGTCCTCAGGAGTGGTCGCCGCAGGTTCATCCACATGGAAGGTACGGCCCCTGGGCTGGTCCCAGTTACAGCCCCTGGGCTGGTCCCAGTTTCGGTCGGAACGACGGCGCCTCTGGCGCCCCCAGGACCGCCGTCCGCGACGGGGTCGGCGCCTACAAGTCTGACACGGACATGGCTCCTCATCCATTGGTTCTGGAGAAGGCTCCCTTCGGGGAAGAATGTCCAACGGCCACTGGCGTCGGTCCAGACGTTGCCTCGCCCAAGGTACCGCAGGAGTGCGGGACGTTTTCGGACGGAAGGGGTTGCGCCCCAAGGCATGCACTTCCATTCCCTGTAGCTCCTGTACTCCTCGCTCTGCGCTCTCTCGGGACAATACTATTTGAATGGCCTGTTGAAAAGTCAATGTTGGCTCCGCTAACAACTTTCTCTGGGTGGCCGCATTGTTAATACCGCAAACCAAATGGTCGCGTAACATTTCTGACAAGGTCTCACCATAGTCACAGTACTCTGCAATCCTGTGTAGCCTGGATAGAAAGTCGGCAAGGGATTCTCCAGGGGTCCTCTCAGCGGTATTAAACCGGTAACGCTGGACTATCGTGGACGGGATTGGGTTAAAGTGTTGCCCCACTATATTCACAAGTTCGTCAAACGTTTTGGTGTCCGGCGCAGCTGGGTACATAAGGCTCCTAATCACCCCAAACGTATGCGGGCCGCAGGCGGTGAGCAATATGACCACCTGTCGCTCGTTTTCGGTGATATTGTTTGCCCGGAAATAGTAACGCATCCGTTGTGTATACTGGTTCCAGCTTTCCAGCGCAGCATCAAAAACACCCAAACGTCCGTACAGAGGCATGGTATAATAGAAAACAACTTCCAACCTGTATCCAACAAAAATCCAGGGAGGTGGCTTCAGCAGTGTAGACAGCTATTCACTTTTACCTTCGTCGCCAGTTTTGTGAGGGCCACGAAGAATCCAGCACGAGTTTTAAGGATACAAAGTAATAACATTTATTTACAATAACATATATATATAACAGCAGCAGTAACTTCCCTTGCTGCACACTCCTTCCTGCTGCTTCCAAACTGGGCAGCTTTATTTATACTAGGACTTTACTAATGGTTTCTCCGCCCCCCTCATTGGGGAAGCTCATACTCCCACAGGATTGTGGGATTGTCATTAGTCCCCAGCCAATGGTAAGTAGGCAGGTTATAACACCCTGGATGACAGAGGTTGTTGTGCAAGGCCCGGAGTCGGTCTACCTGTGCGCTGGCACATGTACCTCGGGATAGGGCATCGGGGGGCTCGGTGAGCTTATCGGGGCGATACCAAATCTCGTAATTGTAGGTGGAGAGCTCGATCCTCCACCTCAAGAATTTATCGTTGTTGATCTTGCCCCGCTGTGTGTTATTGAACATGAAGGCTACCGACCGTTGGTCAGTGAGGAGGGTGAATCTCCTGCTGGCCAGGTAATGCCTCCAATGTCGCACAGCTTCAATGATAGCCTGGGCCTCTTTTTTGACGGATGAGTGTCGAATTTCGGAGGCATGAAGGGTGCGGGAAAAGAATGCCACGGGTTTGCCTGCCTGATTGAGGGTGGCGGCTAGGGCGATGTCTGATGCGTCCCTCTCCACTTGAAAGGGCAGCGTCTCGTCTACTACATGCATCGTGGCCTTGGCGATATCGGCTCTAATACGGTTGAAGGCCTGGTGAGCCTCGGCCGTCAGGGGGAAAAGGGTGGACTGGATGAGTGGGCGGGCCTTGTCCGCGTAGTTTTGGACCCACTGGGCGTAGTATGAAAAGAACCCCAGGCAATGTTTGAGGGCCTTGGGGCAGTGGGGGAGGGGGAGTTCCATGAGGGGGCGCATGTGATCGGGGTCGGGCCCCAGAACTCCGATCTGGACCACATAGCCGAGGATGGCTAATCGGTTCATGCTGAACATGCACTTCTCCTTGTTGTAGGTGAGGTTGAGGAGAGTGGCGGTGTGGAGGAATTTGGCACGGTTGGCGTCGTGGTCCTGCTGATCGTGGCCGCAGGTGATGACATTGTCTAGGTGCGGAAAGTGGCCCGCAGTCCGTAACGGTCAACCATTCGGTCCATCTCCCTTTGGAAGACCGAGACCCCGTTGGTGACGCCAAAGGGGACCCTGAGGAAGTGATAGAGGCGACCATCTGTCTCGAAGGCAGGGTATGGGCGGTCCACCTTACGAATGGGGAGCGGGTGGTAGGCAGATTTCAGGTCCACTGTCGAGAAGACCCGGTACTGCGCAATCTGATTGACCATATCAGATATGCGTGGGAGGGGGTACGCATCGAGCTGCGTTTACTGATTGATGGTCTGACTGAAGTCAACGACCATCCTGTTTTTCTCCCCGGTTTTCACCACTATCACTTGGGCTTTCCAGGGGCTGTTACTGGCCTCGGTGATACCTTCCCGCAGCAGCCGCTGGACCTCAGACCTGATGAAGGTCCTGTCCTGGGTGCTGTACCGTCTGCTCCTAGTGGCGACGGGTTTGCAATCCGGGGTTAAGTTTGCGAATAGGGAAGGTGGGTTGACCTTTAGGGTCGCGAGGCCGCACACAGCGAGGGGTGGTAGGGGCCCGCCGGATTTCAAGGTTAGGCTCTGGAGGTTACATTGGAAGTCCAGGCCAAGTAGCAAGGCAGCACAGAGGTTGGCGAGGACGTAGAGCCGTAGGTCGCTGAATTCTACGCCCTGGACCGTGAGTGTGACTATACAGTACCCCTGGATCGCCACGGAGTGGGATCCGGAAGCCAGGGAGATTCTTTGGTTAGCGGGGTGTACCGCGAGGGAGCAGCGCCTTACCGTATCGGGTGGATGAAGCTCTCGGTGTTCCCGGAGTCCAGCAGGCAGGAGGTCTCGTGCCCATTGATCTTCACGCTTGTCGAGGCGGTGGTCAGGTTGTGCAGGCGAGACTGGTCGATGGTGACCGAGGCGAGTCGTGGCTGGTTGTCGCTGGTGTCGAACGATGGGGTGCCCGGGGGGGGGGGGGGGGGCACGGGTCCTGGAACAATGGTGGTGCCCATGTGCCGTGGGGAAGACAAGATGGCGGCGCCTGGTGATCTTGGGATGGACAAGATGGCGGTGCCCACGGGCCGCACATGGCGGGGGGGGGGTGAAAAAGATGGCGGCGCCCATGGGCCGCACGTGGTCCGAGAAGGGGAAGATGGCGGCGCCCACTGGCCGCGCATGGTCTGCGGGGGAGAAGATGGCGGCGCCCACTGGCCGCGCGTGGTCCGGGGAGGTGAAGGTGGCGGCGCCCATTGTCCGTACGCGAGGGGGGTCGGGGCAATAGCGGCGACTGAGCATGCCTGGCACACCGCAGCGAAGTGCCCCTTCTTGCCGCAGGCCTTGCAAAGGGCGGTGCGGGCCGGACAGCGTTGGCGGGGGAGTTTCTGTTGCCTGCAGAAGTAACATCGGGGGCCCCCGGGGTTGGCTGGCTGGCACGTGGCACAGGCGTATTGGCTGGGTGAGGCCCCCGCTGGGGCAGCCGTCTGCGGAGTCCACGATGTGTAGGAGGGGTGGGCCGCGTGGCTGGGGGTGGAGGCCTGAATATTGCGCGAGGCGATCGTCATCGATAGCGCCAGTTTTTTTGTTGCTGCGAGGTCGAGCGTGGCCCCCTCTAAAAGTCACTGGCGTATGAGGTCTATCCCCGTAACGAAGGCGTCCCGCATGAGGAGGTTGGAATGTTCCGTGGCCGTGACGGCCTGACAGTCAGAGTCTCTGACCAGAGGAATTAAAGCACACCAGAAATCTTCTACCGACTCAGCAGGGAGCTGACAGCGAGTGGAGAGCGCGTGCCTGGCGAAGAGCGTGTCCGTGCGCTGGGTGTAATTCTCTTTCAGCAGCGCCAGGGCTTCCTCGTAGTTCGGCGCGTCCTGGATAAGAGGAAAGACGTTGGAGCTCAGCCGCGTGGAGAGGATCTGAATTTTCTGAGCTTCCGGGATTGGGTCTGGTGCAGACCTGATGTAAGCTTCATAACAGGCTAGCCAATGTTCAAAGTCCTTTTTGGCGTCGCCTGATTGCGGATCCAGCTGCAGGCGATCCGGCTTGATGCGGAGGTCCATCTTCTGAAAATCTTAGAGTAATAAATTGATGCATGATCAATTACACAGAGACGAGAGTTGAATACAACTGAGGCTTTATTACTCTAAGATGTGTGGCTTCCTACAGCAGCTGGCGAAATGGCTGCTGTATAGGGAGCACACATATTTGTACTCCGCCTACTGGGCGGAGCCAGCAGGCAGGGAACTACCCCCGTACCTGTAGTACAGGGCCTCACCACACATCTCCTAATATATACAACAGTGGTGATTACCACAGCAATACTGTACACAGTGCTCCAGATGTGGTCTCACCAATGTCCTGTATAACTGAAACATAACCTCCCTACTTTTGTATTCAATTCCCCTCACAATACTACCCTCCCCGAACAGGTGCCGGAATGTGGCGACTCGGGGCTTTTCACAGTAACTTCACTTGAAGCCTACTTGTGACAATAAACGATTTTCATTTCATTTTCATTTCATAAACAATAACATTCTATTAGCTTTGGGAATGGGGCTGAATTCTCTGTTCCCGCTTATGACGCCACTGCCCCCCCCTCCCCCCAGGGCCCCCACGCCACCCACCGACCATGGGGTTTCCCGGCGGCGTGGGTGTGACTTCAATGGGAAATCCCATTGACAAGTAACGGGATTATAGCAACTCGGCGCCAGAAACCACGCGGCTGGGGGCTCAGAGGATCCCACCCCTTGCTGCACCCGTGTGCCAGCTGTTTTGCGTTTCATGAACTCAGGCGCCCAGATACCTCTGCACCGGTCGGAGCTCGGCCGCCTCTCGCCTTTTCGATGCAAGGCTTCACCGCTATTCTTCCTGCCAAGGTGGACAATTGGCGGGACTCGCCGTCCTGACGGCCGGCCAATGGGGTTTCCCATGGTGGGCAACCTCACGCTGGCGGAGGTAGCCAGTGGTTCCGCCGATGGGTCGCGATCAGCCATCCCAGCATGCAACACCGTCGTCATGCAGTTGTACAGAACCACGGACGCCAAGAGAGCACTCTGAGACGAGGGGTCTGTTGGGTTGATGCTCCCCTCCCCCCCACACTCCTTCAAGGGGTCACACTGACCTGTAAACGTCCGTGGCGGGGATGGGTTTGTACTGATTGATGTCTGATTTTAGTGCTTCTGGCGGGAGGTACTCAATCGTCCCGGCGATAGATGTCAGTGCTGAGCTGGAAGCAAACTGCTTCAGCTTGGACAGGCCGAAGTCCGCAACCTGGCAGGAGAAAACGATATCTTCGAAGGTTCGGATCAGGACTCATCTATTTGATCACTTCACAAGAGGCACACGGGCTCCAGACTAAAGCTCCCTCTACACTGTCCCCATCAAACACTCCCAGGACAGGTACAGCACGGGGTTAGATACAGAGTAAAGCTCCCTCTACACTGTCCCCATCAAACACTCCCAGGACAGGTACAGCACGGGGTTAGATACAGAGTAAAGCCCCCTCTACACTGTCCCCATCAAACACTCCCAGGACAGGTACAGCACAGGGTTAGATACAGAGTAAAGCTCCCTCTACACTGTCCCCATCAAACACTCCCAGGACAGGTACAGCACGGGGTTAGATACAGAGTAAAGCTCCCTCTACACTGTCCCCATCAAACACTCCCAGGACAGGTACAGCACGGGGTTAGATACAGAGTAAAGCTCCCTCTACACTGTCCCCATCAAACACTCCCAGGACAGGTACAGCACAGGGTTAGATACAGAGTAAAGCTCCCTCTACACTGTCCCCATCAAACACTCCCAGGACAGGTACAGCACGGGGTTAGATACAGAGTAAAGCTCCCTCTACACTGTCCCCATCAAACACTCCCAGGACAGGTACAGCATGGGGTTAGATACAGAGTAAAGCTCCCTCTACACTGTCCCCAGCAAACACTCCCAGGACAGGTACAGCACGGGGTTAGATACAGAGTAAAGCTCCCTCTACACTGTCCCCATCAAACACTCCCAGGACAGGTACAGCACTGGGTTAGATACAGAGTAAAGCTCCCTCTACACTGTCCCCATCAAACACTCCCAGGACAGGTACAGCATGGGGTTAGATACAGAGTAAAGCTCCCTCTACACTGTCCCCATCAAACACTCCCAGGACAGGTACAGCACGGGGTTAGATACAGAGTAAAGCCCCCTCTACACTGTCCCCATCAAACACTCCCAGGACAGGTACAGCACGGGGTTAGATACAGAGTAAAGCTCCCTCTACACTGTCCCCATCAAACACTCCCAGGACAGGTACAGCACAGGGTTAGATACAGAGTAAAGCTCCCTCTACACTGTCCCCATCAAACACTCCCAGGACAGGTACAGCACGGGGTTAGATACAGAGTAAAGCTCCCACTACACTGTCCCCATCAAACACTCCCAGGACAGGTACAGCATGGGGTTAGATACAGAGTAAAGCTCCCTCTACACTGTCCCCAGCAAACACTCCCAGGACAGGTACAGCACGGGGTTAGATACAGAGTAAAGCTCCCTCTACACTGTCCCCATCAAACACTCCCAGGACAGGTACAGCACAGGGTTAGATACAGAGTAAAGCTCCCTCTACACTGTCCCCATCAAACACTCCCAGGACAGGTACAGCACGGGGTTAGATACAGAGTAAAGCTCCCTCTACACTGTCCCCATCAAACACTCCCAGGACAGGTACAGCACGGGGTTAGATACAGAGTAAAGCTCCCTCTACACTGTCCCCATCAAACACTCCCAGGACAGGTACAGCACGGGGTTAGATACAGAGTAAAGCTCCCTCTACACTGTCCCCATCAAACACTCCCAGGACAGGTACAGCACGGGGTTAGATACAGAGTAAAGCTCCCTCTACACTGTCCCCATCAAACACTCCCAGGACAGGTACAGCATGGGGCTAGATACAGAGTAAAGCGCCCTCTACACTGTCCCCATCAAACATTCCCAGGCTAGGTACAGCACGGGGTTAGATACAGAATAAAGCTCCCTCGACACTGTCCCCAGCAAACAAACCCAGGACAGGTACAGCACAGGGTTAGATACAGAGTAAAGCTCCCTCTACACTGTTCCCATCAAACATTCCCAGGACAGATACAGCACGGGGTTAGATACAGAGTAAAGCTCCCTCTACACTGTTCCCATCAAACACTCCCAGGACAGGTACAGCACGGGGTTAGATACAGAATAAAGCTCCCTCGACACTGTCCCCAGCAAACAAACCCAGGACAGGTACAGCACGGGGTTAGATGCAGAGTATACCTCCCTCTACACTGTCCCCATCAAACACACCCAGGACAGGTACAGCACGGGGTTAGATACAGAGTGAAGCTCCCTCTACACTGTCCCCATCAAACTCTCCCAGGACAGGTACAGCACAGGGTTGGATACAGAGTAAAGCTCCCTCTACACTGTCCCCATCAAACACTCCCAGGACAGGTACAGCACGGGGTTAGATACAGAGTAAAGCTCCCTCTACACTGTCCCCATCAACACTCCCAGGACAGGTACAGCACAGAGTTAGATACAGAGTAAAGCTCACTCTACACTGTCCCCTTCAACACTCCCAGGACAGGTACAGCACCGGGTTAGATACAGAGTAAAGCTCCCTCTACACTGTCCCCATCAAACACTCCAAGGACAGGTACAGCACGGGGTTAGATACAGAGTAAAGCTCCCTCTACACTGTCCCCATCAAACACTCCCAGGACAGGTACAGCACAGAGTTAGATACAGAGTAAAGCTCCCTCTACACTGTCCCCATCAACACTCCCAGGACAGGTACAGCACCGGGTTAGATACAGAGTAAAGCTCCCTCTACACTGTCCCCATCAAACACTCCCAGGACAGGTACAGCACGGGGTGAGATACAGAGTAAAGCTCCCTCTACACTGTCCCCATCAAACACTCCCAGGACAGATACAGCACGGGGTTAGATACAGAGTAAAGCTCCCTCTACACTGTCCCCATCAAACACTCCCAGGACAGGGACAGCACGGGGTTAGATACAGAGCAAAGCTCCCTCTACACTGTCCCCATCAAACTCTCCCAGGACAGGTACAGCACAGGGTTAGATACAGAGTAAAGCTCCATCTACACTGTCCCCATCAAACACTCCCAGGACAGGTACAGCACGGGGTTAGATACAGAGTAAAGCTCCCTCTGCACTGTCCCCATCAACACTCCCAGGACAGGTACAGCTCAGAGTTAGATACAGAGTAAAGCTCCCTCTACACTGTCCCCATCAACACTCCCAGGACAGGTACAGCACGGGGTTAGATACAGAGTAAAGCTCCCTCTACACTGTCCCCATCAAACACTCCCAGGACAGGTACAGCACGGGGTTAGATACAGAGTAAAGCTCCCTCTACACTGTCCCCATCAAACACTCTCAGGACAGGTACAGCACGGAGTTAGATACAGAGTAAAGCTCCCTCGACACTGCCCCCATCAAACACTCCCAGGACAGGAACAGCACGGGGTTAGATACAGAGTAAAGCTCCCTCTACACTGTCCCCATCAAACACTCCCAGGACAGGTACAGCACGGGGTTAGATACAGAGTAAAGCTCCCTCGACACTGTCCCCATCAAACACTCCCAGGACAGGTACAGCACGGGGTTAGATACAGAGTAAAGCTCCCTCTACACAGTCCCCATCAAACACTCCCAGGACAGGTACAGCACGGGGTTAGATACAGAGTAAAGCTCCCTCCACACTGTCTCCATCAAACACTCCCAGGAAAGGTACAGCACGGGGTTAGATACAGAGTAAAGCTCCCTCTACACTGTCCCCATCAAACACTCCCAGGACAGGTACAGTACGGGGTTAGATACAGAGTAAAGCTCCCTCTACACTGTCCCCATCAAACACTCCCAGGACAGGTACAGCACGGGGTTAGATACAGAGTAAAGCTCCCTCAACACTGTCCCCATCAAACACTCCTGGACAGGTACAGCACGGGGTTAGATACAGAGTAAAGCTCCCTCTACACTGTCCCCATCAAACACTCCCAGGACAGGTACAGCACGGGGTTAGATACAGAGTAAAGCTCCCTCTACACTGTCCCCATCAAACACTCCCAGGACAGGGACAGCACGGGGTTAGATACAGGGTAAAGCTCCCTCTACACTGTCCCCATCAAACACTCCCAGGACAGGCACAGCACGGAGGTAGATACAGAGTAAAGCTCCCTCCACACT
Organism: Scyliorhinus torazame; assembly: GCF_047496885.1. Classification (NCBI taxonomy): domain Eukaryota; kingdom Metazoa; phylum Chordata; class Chondrichthyes; order Carcharhiniformes; family Scyliorhinidae; genus Scyliorhinus; species Scyliorhinus torazame. The sequence continues at coordinate 134,132,137 of NC_092711.1, forward strand.
GTCCCCATCAAACACTCCCAGGACAGGTACAGAACGGGGTTAGATACAGAGTAAAGCTCCCTCGACACTGTCCCCATCAAACACTCCCAGGACAGGTACAGCACGGGGTTAGATAAAGAGTAAAGCTCCCTCTACACTGTCCCAATCAAACACTCCCAGGACAGGTACAGCACGGGGTTAGATACAGAGTAAAGCGCCTTCTACACTGTCTCCATCAAACACTCCCAGGACAGGTACAGCACGGGGTTAGATACAGAGTAAAGCTCCCTCTACGATGTCCCCATCAAACACTCCCAGGACAGGGACAGCACGGGGTTAGATACAGAGTAAAGCTCCCTCTACACTGTCCCCATCAAACACTCCGAGGACAGGTACAGCATGGGGTTAGATACAGGGTAAAGCTCCCTCTACACTGTCCCCATCAACACTCCCAGGACAGGTACAGCTCGTGGTTAGATAGAGAGTAAAGCTCCCTCTACACTGTCTCCATCAAACACTTCCAGGACAGGGACAGCACGGGGTTAGATACAGAGTAAAGCTCCCTCTACACTGTCCCCATCAAACACTCCGAGGACAGGTACAGCATGGGGTTAGATACAGGGTAAAGCTCCCTCTACACTGTCCCCATCCAACACTCCCAGGACAGGTACAGCACGGGGTTAGGTACAGAGTAAAGCTCCCTCTACACTGTCCCCATCAAACACTCCCAGGACAGGTACAGCACTGGGTTAGATACAGAGTAAAGCTCCCTCCACACTGTCCCCATCAAACACTCCCAGGACAGGCACAGCACGGGGTTAGATACAGAGTAAAGGTCCCTCTACACTGTCCCCATCAAACATTCCCAGGACAGGTACAGCACGGTGTTAGATACAGAGTAAAGCTCCCTCGACACTGTCCCCATCAAATACTCCCAGGACAGGTACAGCACGGGGTGAGATACAGAGTAAAGCTCCCTCTACACTGTCCCCATCAAACACTCCCAGGACAGGTACAGCACGGGGTTAGATACAGAGTAAAGCTCCCTCTACACTGTCCCCATCAAACACTCCTGGACAGGTACAGCACGGGGTTAGACACAGAGTAAAGCTCCCTCTACACTGTCCCCATCAAACACTCCCAGGACAGGTACAGCACGTGGTTAGATACAGAGTAAAGCTCCCTCTACACTGTCTCCATCAAACACTCCCAGGACAGGGACAGCACGGGGTTAGATACAGAGTAAAGCTCCCTCTACACTGTCCCCATCAAACACTCCCAGGACAGGTACAGCATGGGGTTAGATACAGGGTAAAGCTCCCTCTCCACTGTCCCCATCAAACACTCCCAGGACAGGTACAGCACGTGGTTAGATACAGAGTAAAGCTCCCTCTACACTGTCTCCATCAAACACTCCCAGGACAGGGACAGCACGGGGTTAGATACAGAGTAAAGCTCCCTCTACACTGTCCCCATCAAACACTCCGAGGACAGGTACAGCATGGGGTTAGATACAGTGTAAAGCTCCCTCTACACTGTCCCCATCAAACACTCCCAGGACAGGTACAGCACGGGGTTAGATACAGAGTAAAGCTCCCTCTACACTGTCCCCATCAAACACTCCCAGGACAGGTACAGCTCTGGGTTAGATACAGAGTAAAACTCCCTCCACACTGTCCCCATCAAACACTCCCAGGACAGGCACAGCACGGGGTTAGATACAGAGTAAAGCTCCCGCGACACTGTCCCCATCAAACACTCCCAGGACAGGTACAGCACGGGGTTAGATACAGAGTAAAGCTCCCTCTACACAGTCCCCATCAAACACTCCCAGGACAGGAACAGCACGGGGTTAGATACAGAGTAAAGCTCCCTCCACACTGTCTCCATCAAACACTCCCAGGACAGGTACAGCACGGGGTTAGATACAGAGTAAAGCTCCCTCTACACTGTCCCCATCAAACACTCCCAGGACAGGTACAGTACGGGGTTAGATACAGAGTAAAGCTCCCTCTACACTGTCCCCTTCAAACACTCCCAGGACAGGTACAGCACGGGGTTAGATACAGAGTAAAGCTCCCTCTACACTGTCCCCATCAAACACTCCTGGACAGGTACAGCACGGGGTTAGATACAGGGTAAAGCTCCCTCTACACTGTCCCCATCAATAACTCCCAGGACAGGCACAGCACGGAGGTAGATACAGAGTAAAGCTCCCTCCACACTGTCCCCATCAAACACTCCCAGGACAGGTACAGCACGGGGTTAGATACAGAGTAAAGCTCCCTCGACACTGTCCCCATCAAACACTCCCAGGACAGGTACAGCACGGGGTTAGATAAAGAGTAAAGCTCCCTCTACACTGTCCCCATCAAACACTCCCAGGACAGGTACAGCACGGGGTTAGATACAGAGTAAAGCTCCCTCTACACTGTCCCCATCAAACACTCCCAGGACAGGGACAGCACGGGGTTAGATACAGGGTAAAGCTCCCTCTACACTGTCCCCATCAATAACTCCCAGGACAGGCACAGCACGGAGGTAGATACAGAGTAAAGCTCCCTCTACACTGTCTCCATCAAACACTCCCAGGACAGGGACAGCACGGGGTTAGATACAGAGTAAAGCTCCCTCTACACTGTCCCCATCAAACACTCCCAGGACAGGTACAGCATGGGGTTAGATACAGGGTAAAGCTCCCTCTCCACTGTCCCCATCAAACACTCCCAGGACAGGTACAGCACGTGGTTAGATACAGAGTAAAGCTCCCTCTACACTGTCTCCATCAAACACTCCCAGGACAGGGACAGCACGGGGTTAGATACAGAGTAAAGCTCCCTCTACACTGTCCCCATCAAACACTCCGAGGACAGGTACAGCATGGGGTTAGATACAGTGTAAAGCTCCCTCTACACTGTCCCCATCAAACACTCCCAGGACAGGTACAGCACGGGGTTAGATACAGAGTAAAGCTCCCTCTACACTGTCCCCATCAAACACTCCCAGGACAGGTACAGCTCTGGGTTAGATACAGAGTAAAACTCCCTCCACACTGTCCCCATCAAACACTCCCAGGACAGGCACAGCACGGGGTTAGATACAGAGTAAAGCTCCCGCGACACTGTCCCCATCAAACACTCCCAGGACAGGTACAGCACGGGGTTAGATACAGAGTAAAGCTCCCTCTACACAGTCCCCATCAAACACTCCCAGGACAGGAACAGCACGGGGTTAGATACAGAGTAAAGCTCCCTCCACACTGTCTCCATCAAACACTCCCAGGACAGGTACAGCACGGGGTTAGATACAGAGTAAAGCTCCCTCTACACTGTCCCCATCAAACACTCCCAGGACAGGTACAGTACGGGGTTAGATACAGAGTAAAGCTCCCTCTACACTGTCCCCTTCAAACACTCCCAGGACAGGTACAGCACGGGGTTAGATACAGAGTAAAGCTCCCTCTACACTGTCCCCATCAAACACTCCTGGACAGGTACAGCACGGGGTTAGACACAGAGTAAAGCTCCCTCTACACTGTCCCCATCAAACACTCCCAGGACAGGTACAGCACGGGGTTAGATACAGAGTAAAGCTCCCTCTACACTGTCCCCATCAAACACTCCCAGGACAGGGACAGCACGGGGTTAGATACAGGGTAAAGCTCCCTCTACACTGTCCCCATCAATAACTCCCAGGACAGGCACAGCACGGAGGTAGATACAGAGTAAAGCTCCCTCCACACTGTCCCCATCAAACACTCCCAGGACAGGTACAGCACGGGGTTAGATACAGAGTAAAGCTCCCTCGACACTGTCCCCATCAAACACTCCCAGGACAGGTACAGCACGGGGTTAGATAAAGAGTAAAGCTCCCTCTACACTGTCCCCATCAACACTCCCAGGACAGGTACAGCACGGGGTTAGATACAGAGTAAAGCTCCCTCTACACTGTCCCCATCAAACACTCCCAGGACAGGTACAGCACGGGGTTAGATACAGAGTAAAGCTCCCTCTACACTGTCCCCATCAAACACTCTCAGGACAGGTACAGCACGGAGTTAGATACAGAGTAAAGCTCCCTCGACACTGCCCCCATCAAACACTCCCAGGACAGGAACAGCACGGGGTTAGATACAGAGTAAAGCTCCCTCTACACTGTCCCCATCAAACACTCCCAGGACAGGTACAGCACGGGGTTAGATACAGAGTAAAGCTCCCTCGACACTGTCCCCATCAAACACTCCCAGGACAGGTACAGCACGGGGTTAGATACAGAGTAAAGCTCCCTCTACACAGTCCCCATCAAACACTCCCAGGACAGGTACAGCACGGGGTTAGATACAGAGTAAAGCTCCCTCCACACTGTCTCCATCAAACACTCCCAGGAAAGGTACAGCACGGGGTTAGATACAGAGTAAAGCTCCCTCTACACTGTCCCCATCAAACACTCCCAGGACAGGTACAGTACGGGGTTAGATACAGAGTAAAGCTCCCTCTACACTGTCCCCATCAAACACTCCCAGGACAGGTACAGCACGGGGTTAGATACAGAGTAAAGCTCCCTCAACACTGTCCCCATCAAACACTCCTGGACAGGTACAGCACGGGGTTAGATACAGAGTAAAGCTCCCTCTACACTGTCCCCATCAAACACTCCCAGGACAGGTACAGCACGGGGTTAGATACAGAGTAAAGCTCCCTCTACACTGTCCCCATCAAACACTCCCAGGACAGGGACAGCACGGGGTTAGATACAGGGTAAAGCTCCCTCTACACTGTCCCCATCAAACACTCCCAGGACAGGCACAGCACGGAGGTAGATACAGAGTAAAGCTCCCTCCACACTGTCCCCATCAAACACTCCCAGGACAGGTACAGAACGGGGTTAGATACAGAGTAAAGCTCCCTCGACACTGTCCCCATCAAACACTCCCAGGACAGGTACAGCACGGGGTTAGATAAAGAGTAAAGCTCCCTCTACACTGTCCCAATCAAACACTCCCAGGACAGGTACAGCACGGGGTTAGATACAGAGTAAAGCGCCTTCTACACTGTCTCCATCAAACACTCCCAGGACAGGTACAGCACGGGGTTAGATACAGAGTAAAGCTCCCTCTACGATGTCCCCATCAAACACTCCCAGGACAGGGACAGCACGGGGTTAGATACAGAGTAAAGCTCCCTCTACACTGTCCCCATCAAACACTCCGAGGACAGGTACAGCATGGGGTTAGATACAGGGTAAAGCTCCCTCTACACTGTCCCCATCAACACTCCCAGGACAGGTACAGCTCGTGGTTAGATAGAGAGTAAAGCTCCCTCTACACTGTCTCCATCAAACACTCCCAGGACAGGGACAGCACGGGGTTAGATACAGAGTAAAGCTCCCTCTACACTGTCCCCATCAAACACTCCGAGGACAGGTACAGCATGGGGTTAGATACAGGGTAAAGCTCCCTCTACACTGTCCCCATCCAACACTCCCAGGACAGGTACAGCACGGGGTTAGGTACAGAGTAAAGCTCCCTCTACACTGTCCCCATCAAACACTCCCAGGACAGGTACAGCACTGGGTTAGATACAGAGTAAAGCTCCCTCCACACTGTCCCCATCAAACACTCCCAGGACAGGCACAGCACGGGGTTAGATACAGAGTAAAGGTCCCTCTACACTGTCCCCATCAAACATTCCCAGGACAGGTACAGCACGGTGTTAGATACAGAGTAAAGCTCCCTCGACACTGTCCCCATCAAATACTCCCAGGACAGGTACAGCACGGGGTGAGATACAGAGTAAAGCTCCCTCTACACTGTCCCCATCAAACACTCCCAGGACAGGTACAGCACGGGGTTAGATACAGAGTAAAGCTCCCTCTACACTGTCCCCATCAAACACTCCTGGACAGGTACAGCACGGGGTTAGACACAGAGTAAAGCTCCCTCTACACTGTCCCCATCAAACACTCCCAGGACAGGTACAGCACGTGGTTAGATACAGAGTAAAGCTCCCTCTACACTGTCTCCATCAAACACTCCCAGGACAGGGACAGCACGGGGTTAGATACAGAGTAAAGCTCCCTCTACACTGTCCCCATCAAACACTCCCAGGACAGGTACAGCATGGGGTTAGATACAGGGTAAAGCTCCCTCTCCACTGTCCCCATCAAACACTCCCAGGACAGGTACAGCACGTGGTTAGATACAGAGTAAAGCTCCCTCTACACTGTCTCCATCAAACACTCCCAGGACAGGGACAGCACGGGGTTAGATACAGAGTAAAGCTCCCTCTACACTGTCCCCATCAAACACTCCGAGGACAGGTACAGCATGGGGTTAGATACAGTGTAAAGCTCCCTCTACACTGTCCCCATCAAACACTCCCAGGACAGGTACAGCACGGGGTTAGATACAGAGTAAAGCTCCCTCTACACTGTCCCCATCAAACACTCCCAGGACAGGTACAGCTCTGGGTTAGATACAGAGTAAAACTCCCTCCACACTGTCCCCATCAAACACTCCCAGGACAGGCACAGCACGGGGTTAGATACAGAGTAAAGCTCCCGCGACACTGTCCCCATCAAACACTCCCAGGACAGGTACAGCACGGGGTTAGATACAGAGTAAAGCTCCCTCTACACAGTCCCCATCAAACACTCCCAGGACAGGAACAGCACGGGGTTAGATACAGAGTAAAGCTCCCTCCACACTGTCTCCATCAAACACTCCCAGGACAGGTACAGCACGGGGTTAGATACAGAGTAAAGCTCCCTCTACACTGTCCCCATCAAACACTCCCAGGACAGGTACAGTACGGGGTTAGATACAGAGTAAAGCTCCCTCTACACTGTCCCCTTCAAACACTCCCAGGACAGGTACAGCACGGGGTTAGATACAGAGTAAAGCTCCCTCTACACTGTCCCCATCAAACACTCCTGGACAGGTACAGCACGGGGTTAGACACAGAGTAAAGCTCCCTCTACACTGTCCCCATCAAACACTCCCAGGACAGGTACAGCACGGGGTTAGATACAGAGTAAAGCTCCCTCTACACTGTCCCCATCAAACACTCCCAGGACAGGGACAGCACGGGGTTAGATACAGGGTAAAGCTCCCTCTACACTGTCCCCATCAATAACTCCCAGGACAGGCACAGCACGGAGGTAGATACAGAGTAAAGCTCCCTCCACACTGTCCCCATCAAACACTCCCAGGACAGGTACAGCACGGGGTTAGATACAGAGTAAAGCTCCCTCGACACTGTCCCCATCAAACACTCCCAGGACAGGTACAGCACGGGGTTAGATAAAGAGTAAAGCTCCCTCTACACTGTCCCCATCAAACACTCCCAGGACAGGTACAGCACGGGGTTAGATACAGAGTAAAGCTCCTTCGACACTGTCTCCATCAAACACTCCCAGGACAGGTACAGCACGGGGTTAGATACAGAGTAAAGCTCCCTCTACACTGTCCCCATCAAACACTCCTGGACAGGTACAGCACGGGGTTAGACACAGAGTAAAGCTCCCTCTACACTGTCCCCATCAAACACTCCCAGGACAGGTACAGCACGGGGTTAGATACAGAGTAAAGCTCCTTCTACACTGTCTCCATCAAACACTCCCAGGACAGGTACAGCACGGGGTTAGATACAGAGTAAAGCTCCCTCTACACTGTCCCCATCAAACACTCCCAGGACAGGTACAGCACGGGGTTAGATACAGAGTAAAGCTCCCTCTACACTGTCCCCATCAAACACTCCTGGACAGGTACAGCACGGGGTTAGACACAGAGTAAAGCTCCCTCTACACTGTCCCCATCAAACACTCCCAGGACAGGTACAGCACGTGGTTAGATACAGAGTAAAGCTCCCTCTACACTGTCTCCATCAAACACTCCCAGGACAGGGACAGCACGGGGTTAGATACAGAGTAAAGCTCCCTCTACACTGTCCCCATCAAACACTCCGAGGACAGGTACAGCACGGTGTTAGATACAGGGTAAAGCTCCCTCGACACTGTCCCCATCAAACACTCCCAGGACAGGTACAGCACGGGGTTAGATACAGAGTAAAGCTCCCTCTACACTGTCCCCATCAAACACTCCCAGGACAGGTACAGCACGGGGTTAGATACAGAGTACAGCTCCCTCTACACTGTCCCCATCAAACACTCCTGGACAGGTACAGCACGGGGTTAGACACAGAGTAAAGCTCCCTCTACACTGTCCCCATCAAACACTCCCAGGACAGGTACAGCACGTGGTTAGATACAGAGTAAAGCTCCCTCTACACTGTCTCCATCAAACACTCCCAGGACAGGGACAGCACGGGGTTAGATACAGAGTAAAGCTCCCTCTACACTGTCCCCATCAAACACTCCGAGGACAGGTACAGCATGGGGTTAGATACAGGGTAAAGCTCCCTCTACACTGTCCCCATCAAACACTCCCAGGACAGGTACAGCACGGGGTTAGATACAGAGTAAAGCTCCCTCTACACTGTCCCCATCAAACACTCCCAGGACAGGTACAGCACTGGGTTAGATACAGAGTAAAGCTCCCTCCACACTGTCCCCATCAAACACTCCTAGGACAGGCACAGCACGGGGTTAGATACAGAGTAAAGCTCCCTCTACACTGTCCCCATCAAACATTCCCAGGACAGGTACAGCACGGTGTTAGATACAGAGTAAAGCTCCCTCGACACTGTCCCCATCAAACAGTCCCAGGACAGGTACAGCACGGGGTTAGATACAGAGTAAAGCTCCCTCTACACTGTCCCCATCAAACACTCCCAGGACAGGTACAGCACGGGGTTAGATACAGAGTAAAGCTCCCTCTACACTGTCCCCATCAAACACTCCTGGACAGGTACAGCACGGGATTAGAGACAGAGTAAAGCTCCCTCTACACTGTCCCCATCAAACACTCCCCGGACAGGCACAGCACGGAGGAAGATACAGAGTAAAGCTCCCTCCACACTGTCCCCATCAAACACTCCCAGGACAGGTACAGCACGGGGTTAGATACAGAGTAAAGCTCCTTCTACACTGTCCCCATCAAACACTCCCAGGACAGGCACAGCACGGAGGTAGATACAGAGTAAAGCTCCCTCTACACTGTCCCCATCAAACACTCCCAGGACAGGTACAGCACGGTGTTAGATACAGAGTAAAGCTCCCTCTACACTTTCCCCATCAAACACTCCCAGGACAGGCACAGCACGGAGGTAGATAAAGAGTAAAGCTCCCTCTACACTGTCCCCATCAACACTCCCAGGACAGGTACAGCACCGGGTTAGATACAGAGTAAAGCTCCCTCTACACTGTCCCCATCAAACACTCCCAGGACAGGCACAGCACAGAGGTAGATACAGAGTAAAGCTCCCTCTACACTGTCCCCATCAAACACTCCCAGGACAGGTACAGCACGGTGTTAGATACAGAGTAAAGCTCCCTCTACACTGTCCCCATCAAACACACCCAGGACCGGTGCAGCACGGGGTTAGATTCAGAATAAAGCTCGCTCTACACTGTCCCCATCAAACACTCCCAGGACAGGTACAGCACGGGGCTAGATACAGAGTAAGGCTCCCTCTACACTGTCCCCATCAAACACTCCCAGGACAGGTACAGCACGGGGTTAGATACAGAGTAAAACTCCCTCTACACTGTCCCCATCAAACACTCCCAGGTAAGGGACAGCACGGGGTTAGATACAGAGTAAAGTTCCCTCTACACTGTCCCCATCAAACACTCCCAGGACAGGTACAGCACGGGGTTAGATACAGAGTAAAGCTCCCTCTACACTGTCCCCATCAAACACTCCTGGACAGGTACAGCACGGGGTTAGACACAGAGTCAAGCTCCCTCAACACTGTCCCCATCAAACACTCCCAGGACAGGTACAGCACGGGGTTAGATACAGAGTAAAGCTCCCTCTACACTGTCCCCATCAAACACTCCCAGGACAGGGACAGCACGGGGTTAGATACAGGGTAAAGCTCCCTCTACACTGTCCCCATCAATAACTCCCAGGACAGGCACAGCACGGAGGTAGATACAGAGTAAAGCTCCCTCCACACTGTCCCCATCAAACACTCCCAGGACAGGTACAGCACGGGGTTAGATAAAGAGTAAAGCTCCCTCTACACTGTCCCCATCAAACACTCCCAGGACAGGTACAGCACGTGGTTAGATACAGAGTAAAGCTCCCTCTACACTGTCTCCATCAAACACTCCCAGGACAGGGACAGCACGGGGTTAGATACAGAGTAAAGCTCCCTCTACACTGTCCCCATCAAACACTCCGAGGACAGGTACAGCATGGGGTTAGATACAGGGTAAAGCTCCCTCTACACTGCCCCCATCAAACACTCCCAGGACAGGTACAGCACGTGGTTAGATACAGAGTAAAGCTCCCTCTACACTGTCTCCATCAAACACTCCCAGGACAGGGACAGCACGGGGTTAGATACAGAGTAAAGCTCCCTTTACACTGTCCCCATCAAACACTCCGAGGACAGGTACAGCATGGGGTTAGATACAGGGTAAAGCTCCCTCTACACTGTCCCCATCAAACACTCCCAGGACAGGTACAGCACGGGGTTAGATACAGAGTAAAGCTCCCTCTACACTGTCCCCATCAAACACTCCCAGGACAGGTACAGCACTGGGTTAGATACAGAGTAAAGCTCCCTCCACACTGTCCCCATCAAACACTCCCAGGACAGGCACAGCACGGGGTTAGATACAGAGTAAAGCTCCCTCTACACTGTCCCCATCAAACATTCCCAGGACAGGTACAGCACGGTGTTAGATACAGAGTAAAGCTCCCTCGACACTGTCCCCATCAAACACTCCCAGGACAGGTACAGCACGGGGTTAGACACAGAGTAAAGCTCCCTCTACACTGTCCCCATCAAACACTCCCAGGACAGGTACAGCACGGGGTTAGATACAGAGTAAAGCTCCCTCTACACTGTCCCCATCAAACACTCCTGGACAGGTACAGCACGGGGTTAGACACAGAGTAAAGCTCCCTCTACACTGTCCCCATCAAACACTCCCAGGACAGGTACAGCACGTGGTTAGATACAGAGTAAAGCTCCCTCTACACTGTCTCCATCAAACACTCCCAGGACAGGGACAGCACGGGGTTAGATACAGAGTAAAGCTCCCTCTACACTGTCCCCATCAAACACTCCGAGGACAGGTACAGCATGGGGTTAGATACAGGGTAAAGCTCCCTCTACACTGTCCCCATCAAACACTCCCAGGACAGGTACAGCACGGGGTTAGATACAGAGTAAAGCTCCCTCTACACTGTCCCCATCAAACACTCCCAGGACAGGTACAGCACTGGGTTAGATACAGAGTAAAGCTCCCTCCACACTGTCCCCATCAAACACTCCTAGGACAGGCACAGCACGGGGTTAGATACAGAGTAAAGCTCCCTCTACACTGTCCCCATCAAACATTCCCAGGACAGGTACAGCACGGTGTTAGATACAGAGTAAAGCTCCCTCGACACTGTCCCCATCAAACACTCCCAGGACAGGTACAGCACGGGGTTAGATACAGAGTAAAGCTCCCTCTACACTGTCCCCATCAAACACTCCCAGGACAGGTACAGCACGGGGTTAGATACAGAGTAAAGCTCCCTCTACACTGTCTCCATCAAACACTCCCAGGACAGGTACAGCACGGGGTTAGATACAGAGTAAAGCTCCCTCTACACTGTCCCCATCAAACAGTCCCAGGACAGGTACAGCACGGGGTTAGATACAGAGTAAAGCTTCCTCTACACTGTCCCCATCAAACACTCCCAGGACAGGTACAGCACGGGGTTAGATACAGAGTAAAGCTCCCTCTACACTGTCCCCATCAAACACTCCTGGACAGGTACAGCACGGGATTAGACACAGAGTAAAGCTCCCTCTACATTGTCCCCATCAAACACTCCCCGGACAGGCACAGCACGGAGGAAGATACAGAGTAAAGCTCCCTCCACACTGTCCCCATCAAACACTCCCAGGACAGGTACAGCACGGTGTTAGATACAGAGTAAAGCTCCTTCTACACTGTCCCCATCAAACACTCCCAGGACAGGCACAGCACGGAGGTAGATACAGAGTAAAGCTCCCTCTACACTGTCCCCATCAAACACTCCCAGGACAGGTACAGCACGGTGTTAGATACAGAGTAAAGCTCCCTCTACACTTTCCCCATCAAACACTCCCAGGACAGGCACAGCACGGAGGTAGATACAGAGTAAAGCTCCCTCTACACTGTCCCCATCAAACACTCCCAGGACAGGTACAGCACGGTGTTAGATACAGAGTAAAGCTCCCTCTACACTGTCCCCATCAAACACTCCCAGGACAGGTACAGCACGGTGTTAGATACAGAGTAAAGCTCCCTCGACACTGTCCCCATCAAACACTCCCAGGACAGGTACAGCACGGGGTTAGACACAGAGTAAAGCTCCCTCTACACTGTCCCCATCAAACACTCCCAGGACAGGTACAGCACGGGGTTAGATACAGAGTAAAGCTCCCTCTACACTGTCCCCATCAAACACTCCTGGACAGGTACAGCACGGGGTTAGACACAGAGTAAAGCTCCCTCTACACTGTCCCCATCAAACACTCCCAGGACAGGTACAGCACGTGGTTAGATACAGAGTAAAGCTCCCTCTACACTGTCTCCATCAAACACTCCCAGGACAGGGACAGCACGGGGTTAGATACAGAGTAAAGCTCCCTCTACACTGTCCCCATCAAACACTCCGAGGACAGGTACAGCATGGGGTTAGATACAGGGTAAAGCTCCCTCTACACTGTCCCCATCAAACACTCCCAGGACAGGTACAGCACGGGGTTAGATACAGAGTAAAGCTCCCTCTACACTGTCCCCATCAAACACTCCCAGGACAGGTACAGCACTGGGTTAGATACAGAGTAAAGCTCCCTCCACACTGTCCCCATCAAACACTCCTAGGACAGGCACAGCACGGGGTTAGATACAGAGTAAAGCTCCCTCTACACTGTCCCCATCAAACATTCCCAGGACAGGTACAGCACGGTGTTAGATACAGAGTAAAGCTCCCTCGACACTGTCCCCATCAAACAGTCCCAGGACAGGTACAGCACGGGGTTAGATACAGAGTAAAGCTCCCTCTACACTGTCCCCATCAAACACTCCCAGGACAGGTACAGCACGGGGTTAGATACAGAGTAAAGCTCCCTCTACACTGTCCCCATCAAACACTCCTGGACAGGTACAGCACGGGATTAGAGACAGAGTAAAGCTCCCTCTACACTGTCCCCATCAAACACTCCCCGGACAGGCACAGCACGGAGGAAGATACAGAGTAAAGCTCCCTCCACACTGTCCCCATCAAACACTCCCAGGACAGGTACAGCACGGGGTTAGATACAGAGTAAAGCTCCTTCTACACTGTCCCCATCAAACACTCCCAGGACAGGCACAGCACGGAGGTAGATACAGAGTAAAGCTCCCTCTACACTGTCCCCATCAAACACTCCCAGGACAGGTACAGCACGGTGTTAGATACAGAGTAAAGCTCCCTCTACACTTTCCCCATCAAACACTCCCAGGACAGGCACAGCACGGAGGTAGATACAGAGTAAAGCTCCCTCTACACTGTCCCCATCAACACTCCCAGGACAGGTACAGCACCGGGTTAGATACAGAGTAAAGCTCCCTCTACACTGTCCCCATCAAACACTCCCAGGACAGGCACAGCACAGAGGTAGATACAGAGTAAAGCTCCCTCTACACTGTCCCCATCAAACACTCCCAGGACAGGTACAGCACGGTGTTAGATACAGAGTAAAGCTCCCTCTACACTGTCCCCATCAAACACACCCAGGACCGGTGCAGCACGGGGTTAGATTCAGAATAAAGCTCGCTCTACACTGTCCCCATCAAACACTCCCAGGACAGGTACAGCACGGGGCTAGATACAGAGTAAGGCTCCCTCTACACTGTCCCCATCAAACACTCCCAGGACAGGTACAGCACGGGGTTAGATACAGAGTAAAACTCCCTCTACACTGTCCCCATCAAACACTCCCAGGTAAGGGACAGCACGGGGTTAGATACAGAGTAAAGTTCCCTCTACACTGTCCCCATCAAACACTCCCAGGACAGGTACAGCACGGGGTTAGATACAGAGTAAAGCTCCCTCTACACTGTCCCCATCAAACACTCCTGGACAGGTACAGCACGGGGTTAGACACAGAGTCAAGCTCCCTCAACACTGTCCCCATCAAACACTCCCAGGACAGGTACAGCACGGGGTTAGATACAGAGTAAAGCTCCCTCTACACTGTCCCCATCAAACACTCCCAGGACAGGGACAGCACGGGGTTAGATACAGGGTAAAGCTCCCTCTACACTGTCCCCATCAATAACTCCCAGGACAGGCACAGCACGGAGGTAGATACAGAGTAAAGCTCCCTCCACACTGTCCCCATCAAACACTCCCAGGACAGGTACAGCACGGGGTTAGATACAGAGTAAAGCTCCCTCTACACTGTCCCCATCAAACACTCCCAGGACAGGTACAGCACGGGGTTAGATAAAGAGTAAAGCTCCCTCTACACTGTCCCCATCAAACACTCCCAGGACAGGTACAGCACGTGGTTAGATACAGAGTAAAGCTCCCTCTACACTGTCTCCATCAAACACTCCCAGGACAGGGACAGCACGGGGTTAGATACAGAGTAAAGCTCCCTCTACACTGTCCCCATCAAACACTCCGAGGACAGGTACAGCATGGGGTTAGATACAGGGTAAAGCTCCCTCTACACTGTCCCCATCAAACACTCCCAGGACAGGTACAGCACGTGGTTAGATACAGAGTAAAGCTCCCTCTACACTGTCTCCATCAAACACTCCCAGGACAGGGACAGCACGGGGTTAGATACAGAGTAAAGCTCCCTTTACACTGTCCCCATCAAACACTCCGAGGACAGGTACAGCATGGGGTTAGATACAGGGTAAAGCTCCCTCTACACTGTCCCCATCAAACACTCCCAGGACAGGTACAGCACGGGGTTAGATACAGAGTAAAGCTCCCTCTACACTGTCCCCATCAAACACTCCCAGGACAGGTACAGCACTGGGTTAGATACAGAGTAAAGCTCCCTCCACACTGTCCCCATCAAACACTCCCAGGACAGGCACAGCACGGGGTTAGATACAGAGTAAAGCTCCCTCTACACTGTCCCCATCAAACATTCCCAGGACAGGTACAGCACGGTGTTAGATACAGAGTAAAGCTCCCTCGACACTGTCCCCATCAAACACTCCCAGGACAGGTACAGCACGGGGTTAGACACAGAGTAAAGCTCCCTCTACACTGTCCCCATCAAACACTCCCAGGACAGGTACAGCACGGGGTTAGATACAGAGTAAAGCTCCCTCTACACTGTCCCCATTAAACACTCCTGGACAGGTACAGCACGGGGTTAGACACAGAGTAAAGCTCCCTCTACACTGTCCCCATCAAACACTCCCAGGACAGGTACAGCACGTGGTTAGATACAGAGTAAAGCTCCCTCTACACTGTCTCCATCAAACACTCCCAGGACAGGGACAGCACGGGGTTAGATACAGAGTAAAGCTCCCTCTACACTGTCCCCATCAAACACTCCGAGGACAGGTACAGCATGGGGTTAGATACAGGGTAAAGCTCCCTCTACACTGTCCCCATCAAACACTCCCAGGACAGGTACAGCACGGGGTTAGATACAGAGTAAAGCTCCCTCTACACTGTCCCCATCAAACACTCCCAGGACAGGTACAGCACTGGGTTAGATACAGAGTAAAGCTCCCTCCACACTGTCCCCATCAAACACTCCTAGGACAGGCACAGCACGGGGTTAGATACAGAGTAAAGCTCCCTCTACACTGTCCCCATCAAACATTCCCAGGACAGGTACAGCACGGTGTTAGATACAGAGTAAAGCTCCCTCGACACTGTCCCCATCAAACACTCCCAGGACAGGTACAGCACGGGGTTAGATACAGAGTAAAGCTCCCTCTACACTGTCCCCATCAAACACTCCCAGGACAGGTACAGCACGGGGTTAGATACAGAGTAAAGCTCCCTCTACACTGTCTCCATCAAACACTCCCAGGACAGGTACAGCACGGGGTTAGATACAGAGTAAAGCTCCCTCTACACTGTCCCCATCAAACAGTCCCAGGACAGGTACAGCACGGGGTTAGATACAGAGTAAAGCTTCCTCTACACTGTCCCCATCAAACACTCCCAGGACAGGTACAGCACGGGGTTAGATACAGAGTAAAGCTCCCTCTACACTGTCCCCATCAAACACTCCTGGACAGGTACAGCACGGGATTAGACACAGAGTAAAGCTCCCTCTACACTGTCCCCATCAAACACTCCCCGGACAGGCACAGCACGGAGGAAGATACAGAGTAAAGCTCCCTCCACACTGTCCCCATCAAACACTCCCAGGACAGGTACAGCACGGTGTTAGATACAGAGTAAAGCTCCTTCTACACTGTCCCCATCAAACACTCCCAGGACAGGCACAGCACGGAGGTAGATACAGAGTAAAGCTCCCTCTACACTGTCCCCATCAAACACTCCCAGGACAGGTACAGCACGGTGTTAGATACAGAGTAAAGCTCCCTCTACACTTTCCCCATCAAACACTCCCAGGACAGGCACAGCACGGAGGTAGATACAGAGTAAAGCTCCCTCTACACTGTCCCCATCAAACACTCCCAGGACAGGTACAGCACGGTGTTAGATACAGAGTAAAGCTCCCTCTACACTGTCCCCATCAAACACTCCCAGGACAGGCACAGCACAGAGGTAGATACAGAGTAAAGCTCCCTCTACACTGTCCCCATCAAACACTCCCAGGACAGGTACAGCACGGTGTTAGATACAGAGTAAAGCTCCCTCTACACTGTCCCCATCAAACACACCCAGGACCGGTGCAGCACGGGGTTAGATTCAGAATAAAGCTCGCTCTACACTGTCCCCATCAAACACTCCCAGGACAGGTACAGCACGGGGCTAGATACAGAGTAAGGCTCCCTCTACACTGTCCCCATCAAACACTCCCAGGACAGGTACAGCACGGGGTTAGATACAGAGTAAAACTCCCTCTACACTGTCCCCATCAAACACTCCCAGGTAAGGGACAGCACGGGGTTAGATACAGAGTAAAGTTCCCTCTACACTGTCCCCATCAAACACTCCCAGGACAGGTACAGCACGGGGTTAGATACAGAGTAAAGCTCCCTCTACACTGTCCCCATCGAACACTCCCAGGACAGGTACAGCACGAGGTTAGATACAGAGTAAAGCTCCCTCTGCACTGTCCCGATCAAACACTCCCAGGACAGGTTCAGCACGGTGTTTGATACAGAGTAAAGCTCCCTCTACACTGTCCCCATCAAACACTCCCAGGACAGGTTCAGCACGGTGTTTGATACAGAGTAAAGCTCCCTCTACACTGTCCCCATCAAACACTCCCAGGACAGGTACAGCACGGGGTTAGATACAGAGTATAGCTCCCTCTACACTGTCCCCATCAAACACTCCCAGGACAGGTACAGCACGGGGTTAGATACAGAGTAAAGCTCCCTCTACACTGTCCCCATCAAACACTCCCAGGACAGGTACAGCACGGGGTTAGATACAGAGTAAAGCTCCCTCTACACTGTCCCCATCAAACAGTCCCAGGACAGGTACAGCACGGGGTTAGATACAGAGTAAAGCTCCCTCTACACTGTCCCCATCAAACACTCCCAGGACAGGTACAGCACGGGGTTAGATACAGAGTAAAGCTCCCTCTACACTGTCCCCATCAAACACTCCCAGGACAGGTACAGCACAGGGTTAGATACAGATTAAAGCTCCCTCTACACTGTCCCCATCAAACACTCCCAGGACAGGTACAGCACGGGGTTAGATACAGAGTAAAGCTCCCTCTACACTGTCCCCATCAAACAGTCCCAGGACAGGTACAGCACAGGGTTAGATACAGAGTAAAGCTCCCTCTACACTGTCCCCATCAAACAGTCCCAGGACAGGTACAGCACGGGGTTAGATACAGAGTAAAGCTCCCTATACACTGTCCCCATCAAACAGTCCCAGGACAGGTACAGCACGGGGTTAGATACAGAGTAAAGCTCCTTCTGCACTGTCCCCATCAAACACTCCCAGGCCAGGGACAGCACGGGGTTAGATACAGAGTAAAGCTCCCTCTACACTGTCCCCATCAAACATTACCAGAGAGGTTAGGATTGTGGGCCGTCTCTCTTGCTCTCTCACTCTCTCGTTGGTCAGAATTTGACCTTTGACCCACTGGTGCACCCAGTGACAGGAGGAGATGGTCTGAGTCCGTGTCACATGACGGCCAGGCCCGCTGGGACTCACTGGGGGACACGTGGCCTTCTCACCTTGGCATGGAGTCCCTCATCCAGCAGCACATTCCTGGGGTTGAGATCCAGGTGTAGGAGGGGAGGTTGGAGGCCGTGTATGTAGTTCATGCCCAGCGCCACCTCGTGAATGAGGCGCACCTTCAGTGGCCCGGGCACCAGCTCCTGCTGCTGAAGCGAGGCGAGTGACCCGTTCTCCATCAACTCCATGACAATCCCCAAGGGCTGCCCAGGGTCCTGGTACAATCCGACCAGCCGAACGATGTGCTGGAACTGTAGTTCTTTCATCAGGCCCGCTTCCCGAAGGAGCTCTCTATTCTCCACACTGTAGGAGGCAGGGGGACAGGGACGAGAGAGGGAGTGAGAGAGAGAGACACCATCTTTAAACCGAATTGGAATGAATCGCGCTGGTCTGGTCTGCCGCCCTTCCAGTTGTATTGACGTTGCAGCACAACATCACCAAAATGGAAGTGTGTCAAGAGATCAAGCCTTAGATTCATTTCCGTTTCGCGCAAATCACACACACTCTCTCACATTGACACACACACAAACTCATTCTCACTCACACACTCCCTCACACTCACTCACTCTCACACACATTCACTCACACACACTCCCTCACACTCACTCACAACTCCCTCACACTCACGCACACATTCACTCACACACTCCTTCACAGTGACACGCTGTCACAACCCAGTCACTCACACTCACTCCCTCACACTCTCACAACACATTCACTCACACGCTCACGCTCCCTCACACTCACACACACACATTCACTCACACACACTCCTTCACACTGTCACAACCCAGTCACTCACACACTCACACTCCCTCTCACTCACACACCCCCTCACTTTCACACACTCTCACAACACATTCACTCACACGCTCACCACACTCACACACACACACCCTCACTTTCACACACACTCTCACAACACATTCACTCACACATTCCCTCACGTTCACACACACCCTCACTTTCACACACAAACTCCCTCACACAGTCAAACACACACACACTCCCTCACACACACTCATACACAGACAGAAACACCCTGGGCGCGATCTACCCGAATGGGGATAGGTTAGCCGGGTATATCTTGCCGCCCGGAACGGTGAGAAACACGCAGCTATCTCACGCCCACTGGGGTGGATTGGGGGCCTCAGCAAAGGACCCTTGGCCGAGGCCACACCTTAGGCCCATTTTCTTTACTGTGGAGCTCTGCTCGCCAGCATGCCTCAGTGCAGCGAGAGATCCCTGGTGGCACTGCCAGAGTCCCAGACTGGCACTGCCAAGGTGCCAGCCTGGCGTGTTCTGAACCCACTGGGTCCCGTCTATTGTGGCGTGATGGCTGGCGGGGAGCTCGGGGTAGTCCTCCCCCGGTACCTACCGGCCACGGCACCCCCCCCCCCCCCCCCCGTTCAGGCGGGACGCAGTCGGTAGATCGTAATCCGAGTGCGAGAGAGAGAGGGACAAGAGCGAGACAGAGAGAAATGGGGACAGAGAGAGATTGTGAGAAAGAGAGACATAAAGAGAGAGACAGAGAGAGGGGCAGGAGAGAGAGAGAGAAAGAGAGACAGAGAGAGAGAGCGAGACAGAGACAGAGAGAGGGGCAGGAGAGAGACAGAGAGAGAGAAAGAGAGACAGAGAGAGAGAAAGAGAGACAGAGAGAGAATTTGCATTTGATAAGGTTCCCCGTGGTAGGCTTCTGCAGAAAGTAAGGAGGCATGGGATAGTGGGAAATTTGGCCAGTTGGATAACGAACTGGCTAACCGATAGAAGTCAGAGAGTGGTGGTGGATGGCAAATATTCAGCCTGGATCCCAGTTACCAGTGGCGTACTACAGGGATCAGTTCTGGGTCCTCTGCTGTTTGTGATTTTCATTAATGACTTGGATGAGGGAGTTGAAGGGTGGGTCAGTAAATTTGCAGACGATACGAAGATTGGTGGAGTTGTGGATAGTAAGGAGGGCTGTTGTCGGCTGCAAAGAGACATAGATAGGATGCAGAGCTGGGCTGAGAAGTGGCAGATGGAGTTTAACCCTGAAAAGTGTGAGGTTGTCCATTTTGGAAGGACAAATATGAATGCGGAATACAGGGTTAACGGTAGAGTTCTTGGCAATGTGGAGGAGCAGAGAGATCTTGGGGTCTACGTTCATACATCTTTGAAAGTTGCCACTCAAGTGGATAGAGCTGTGAAGAAGGCCTATGGTGTGCTCGCGTTCATTAACAGAGGGATTGAATTTAAGAGCCGTGAGGTGATGATGCAGCTGTACAAAACTTTGGTAAGGCCACATTTGGAGTACTGTGTACAGTTCTGGTCACCTCATTTTAGGAAGGATGTGGAAGCTTTGGAAAAGGTGCAAAGAAGATTTACCAGGATGTTACCTGGAATGGAGAGTAGGTCTTACGAGGAAAGGTTGAGGGTGCTAGGCCTTTTCTCATTAGAACGGAGAAGGATGAGGGGCGACTTGATAGAGGTTTATAAGATGATTAGGGGAATAGATAGAGTAGACAGTCAGAGACATTTTCCCCGGGTGGAACAAACCATTACAAGGGGACATAAATTTAAGGTGAAAGGTGGAAGATATAGGAGGGATATCAGAGGTAGGTTCTTTACCCAGAGAGTAGTGGGGGCATGGAATGCACTGCCTGTGGAAGTAGTTGAGTCGGAAACATTAGGGACCTTCAAGCAGCTATTGGATAGGTACATGGATTACGGTAAAATGATATAGTGTAGATTTATTTGTTCTTAAGGGCAGCACGGTAGCATTGTGGATAGCACAATTGCTTCACAGCTCCAAGGTCCCAGGTTCGATTCCCGGCTTGGGTCACTGTCTGTGCGGAGTCTGCACATCCTCCCCGTGTGTGCGTGGGTTTCCTCCGGGTGCTCCGGTTTCCTCCCACAGTCCAAAGATGTGCAGGTTAGGTGGATTGGTCATGATAAATTGCCCCTTAGTGTCCAAAATTGCCCTGTGTGTTGGGTGGAGGTGTTGAGTTTGGGTGGGGTGCTCTTTCTGGGAGCCGGTGCGGACTCGGGGGGCCGAATGGCCTCCTTCTGCACTGTAAATTCAATGATAATCTAGGACAAAGGTTCGGCACAACATCGTGGGCCGAAGGGCCTGTTCTGTGCTGTATTTTCTATGTTCTATGAGAGACAGAGAGACAGAAAGAGAGAGCAGAGATAGGGGCAGGAGAGAGAAAGAGAGAGAGAGAGAGAGAGACAGAGAGAAAATGAGAGACAAGGAGTAAGAGAGACAGAAAGAGAGAGAGAGAGAGACAGAAAGAGGGACAGGAGAGAGAGAGAGAGAGAGAGAGAAAGAGAGACAGAGGCAGAGAGAGAGACAGAGATAGAGAGACAAACAGAGAGAGGGAGTGAGAGAGACAGGGGCAGAGAGAGAAAGTGAGAGAGGACGGCACGGTGGTTAGCACTGCTGCTTCACAGCGCCAGGGTCCCAGGTTCGATTCCCCGCTGGGCCACTGTCTGTGCGGAGTCTGCACGTTCTCCCCGTGTCTGCGTGGGTTTCCTCCGGGTGCTCCGGTTTCCTCCCACAGTCCGAAGACGTGCAGGGTAGGTGGATTGGCCAGGTTAAATTGTCCCTTCGTGTCCAAGGAGGGTTTATGGGGATGGGGTGGCGGATTGGGCCTAGGTAGAGGGCTCTTTCGAAGGGTTGGTACATACTCAGTGGGCCAAAAGGCCTCTTTCTGCACATAGCGATTCTATGGAAACAAAGAGAGAGAGAGAGAGACAGAGAGAGAGGGAGAGAGGCACAGAGAGAAAGAGGGAAAAAGGTTCATGAGGGGAGAGCTGCCCGGAAGGAGGCAGGTTCACCCGAAAGGGAATCGGATTGTTATCTGAAAACACGGAGATCGTGTAAGAGAGACGGGGGAAGAGGTCGTGGGGAGTAGGGCTATCACAACACGGCGGGCCAAATGGCCTCGGTGTGTGCCCTCATCGGCCCAACATTCAATAATTGTCAGCTCGGGGCAGCACGGTGGTGCAGTGGGTTAGCACTGCTGCCTCACGGCGCCGAGGTCCCCGGTTCGATCCCGGCTCTGGGTCACTGTCCGTGTTGAGTTTACACATTCTCCCCGTGTCTGCGTGGGTTTCGCCCCCACAACCCAAAGATGTGCAGGGTGGGTGGATTGGCCACGCTAAATTGCCCCTTAATTGGAAAAAATGAATTGGGTACGCTAAATTTATATTAAAAAAAATAATTGTCAGCTCATTGTTGGGGAGTGGGGGGGATGGGTTGGGTGGTGGGATTAAAGGGGGATTGGGGCGCGTTATCGACCCCTCTTTGTTTTGATGTTTGAAGTTTCCTTTGAGATTCCGATGCGGTGGCTCCTCAGGGAACGGCTTTTTCCATTCACCGCCCACACAGGTTGGTTGATCTGGTTTGATTTAGTTGACGCAAAGAAGTGACGCGCGCACACACCGGGGCGCAATGTTCTGCCCCCCAGCTCCCCCCCCCCCCCCCCCCCCCCCCCCACCGCCGCCGCGCCGCCCTCCGCTCAATCTCCAGCGCGTTTGCTCACCTTTGGTCGGCGGTCCCGTGGAGCACCTTGAGGGCGACGTCGATGCCCCAGCCGCTGTGCCTGGCCCGCCAGATTCTGCCGAAGCCACCGCTTCCGATCGGTTTCCTGTCCACCAGCTGCTGGGCCGTGACGATGGGCAGGCGCCCGCTAACCGCCATCCTGCACGGAACCCCCCCCCACAATCCACCCAGGGAACACAAGAGGTCAGCCGTGCCCCCTCAGCGAGGGTGCCCGTGACGCCCCCTCTCCCGCGCGGGCCAATTACCTCGGAGGGCGGGACTTCCGGTAGCGGCACGTCGGAGGAAGTCGCACGTTGGGTGGCTCCTGCCCGAGGCTCTGGTTTGGGGAATTGAGCGCCAGGGGTAGTCTTCGGGTGAGCTGTTGCTGGAAGACATAAGGAAGGAGGGGCTATCGAAGAACCAGAAGAAAAAAAAGCCGGCGGGGAGAAAGGGGTCGGCGGGGGTTCGCCGTCGAGCGAACGGGTCAGCCCGGCAACAGGAGAGGTGGCAGAGGCTGGGCCGCTGGGTGGGGCTATCTAGGTAAGGCACTCAGCACATGGTGGATGTCTGTGTTGCAGGCTGTGAGCTCTGTGCTCTGAGCTGGCTGCTGCTAGAATGAGCGGGAACTCTCCTGTCCCCTGTCTTTATAGTGCGTGTGCTCTCACTGGTGATTGGCTGCGGTGTTGTGTATGCTGATTGGTCCCACTGCATGTCCATCAGTGTGTCAGTGTGTATGTGATTGCACCATAATGTACTGAGGTATATTATGACAGGAAGCTCTGTCGCAGCGCAGTGACCAGTTCACCTCGATGGACGAGGAGCTGCGGAGGGTGGCGGGGGCCAACAAAGGATTTACAGCCAAGGCGGAGGACCTTTGAAAAGGTCGAGGAGGCAGAATTTGGGGCTTTCTTGAGGCGGGCCCGAGGCCGACTGAGTACTTTGTGACGGTGTTGGCGGAGCGGTTGGAGGAGGGGGAAAGAGCCCATCCGGTACGAACTGGACAGGGCTCACCGCTCGCTCAGGCCCAAGCCAACGACAAACGAGCCGCCAAGGGCGGCCATGATCTGTTTTCACAACCCCCCCCCCCCCCCCCATGTTAAGGAGAAGGTCCTGAGTTGGGTGAAGAAGAGGCGTGAGGCGCAGTGGGAAGGGGCTGGTATTCGTATCTACCAGGTCTGAACTGTGGAGCTGGCAAGAAGGTGGGCAGCCTTTGTACGGGTGAAGGTGGCACCCTACAGCAATGGTGTGCGTTTCGGCCTGGTCAACTCGGCGAAGCTGAGGGTGACCGACAACTCAACGGACGTCTACTTTGAGACGGCGGAGGCCTTCGTGAAGGCTGAAGGATGGGAATGGTTGGGAGTTTGTGGTTTTTTTTGTGGGTTGGTCAGTGGGGAAGGGTAGTGTAACCTTGCGGTATGGGGGGGGTGGGGGGGCACACGGGGTAAGTGATCAGCGGAATTCTGGGGTGACGGCGGTTTTCTGGGGCCTGGTGTTTTGCACTGGGTTTGTCTGTTTGACTTTTGCGTTTCGGGACTGGGCATGGGGGAGGGGGGGGGGTGGGGGCCTCCGCACCAGCAAGCGAAGGTTGGCTAGTGAGCGGGAGTGTGGTGGGGTGGAGGGGCCCCGGTTACTGGAATCCGGTCAAACTGGTTTTGATGGGCCTGGGAGGTGTGAAAAGTGTTGGGGGGGGGGGGGGATGGGATGGTTACTGCTTGAGGAAGGTCTGTCGCAGCACAGCGACCAGTTCGCCTCGATGGGCGAGGAGTTGGTTTAGCACCGTGGGCTAAATAGCTGGCTTGCAATGCAGAGCAAGGCCAGCAGCGCGGGTTCTATTCCCGTACCGGCCTCCCCGAACAGGAGCCGGAATGTGGCTACTAGGGGCTTTGCACAGTAACTTCATTGAAGCCGACGTGTGACAATAAGCGATTATTATTATTATTAGCTGCGGAGGGTGGCGGAGGCCAACAAAGGATTTACAGCCAAGGTGAAGGACCTGGAGAACAGGAAGTGAATGGGAGGATTCTGGGAAGGCAGGGGGAGGGGTTTGATGGCAACAAAGGGATGGGGCGGGCCTGGCCCAGTGGATTACAATAATAGCGGATAGTACAGGGAGGGGGGGGGGGGGTGAGACCCCCCGGTCAGCATAGTAACGTGGAACGTGAGGTGTTTGGGGGGGGACCAGTGAAGAGGTCGAGGGTGTTTGCGCACTTAAAGAGCCTGAAGGCCGATGTGGTGACAATGCTGGACACCCGCATGAGGGTGAAGGATCAGGAGAGGCTCAGGAAGGGCTGGGCGAGTCAGGTGTCCCATTCGGGGTTCGATAGTGGGGTTCGGGGGGTGGTGTCCAGGAGGCCGGGGTGGAGAATGGATGTGGGGGTTGTTGGGGGACTGCTGGCGTTTCTGTGATAAGATTGTCAGGAAAAAGACAATGTTGGCGAGGAGAATACTGAGATTCAGGCTACTAGACTAGAAGGGCTTGAGGTTCATAAGGAGGAGGTGTGAACAATTCTGGAAAGGGTGAAAATAGATAAGTCACCTGGGCCGGGTGGGATTTATCCTAGGATTCTTTGGGAAGCTAGGGAGGAAATTGCTGAACCTTTGGCTTTGATCTTTAAGTCATCTTTGTCTACAGGAATAGTGCCAGAAGACTGGAGGATAGCAAATGTTGTCCCCTTGTTCAAGAAGGGGAGTAGAGACAACCCCGGTAACTATCGACCAGTGAGCCTTACTTCTGTTGTGGGCAAAATCTTGGAAAGGTTTATAAGAGATAGGGTGTATAATCATCTGGAAAGGAATAATTTGATTAGAGATAGTCAACACGGTTTCGTGAAGGGTAGGTCGTGCCTCACAAACCTTATAGAGTTCTTTGAGAAGGTGACCAAACAGGTGAATCAGGGTAAAGCGGTTGATGTGGTGTATATGGATTTCAGTAAAGCGTTTGATAAAGTTCCCCATGGTAGGCTACTGCAGAAAATACGGAAGCATGGGATTCAGGGAGCTTTAGCAGTTTGGATCAGAAATTGGCTAGCTGGAAGAAGACAAAGGGTGGTGGTTGATGGGAAGTGTTCAGACTGGAGTCCAGTTACTAGTGGTGTACCACAAGGATCTGTTTTGGGGCCACTGCTGTTTGTCATTTTTATAAATGACCTGGAGGAGGGTGTAGAAGGATGGGTGAGTAAATTTGCAGATGACACTAAAGTCGGTGGAGTTGTGGACAGTGCGGAAGGATGTTACAAGTTACATAGATAAGCTGCAGTGCTGGGCTGAGAGGTGGCAAATGGAGTTTAATGCAGAAAAGTGTGAGGTGATTCATTTTGGAAGGAATAACAGGAAGACAGAGTACTGGGCTAATGGTAAGATTCTTGGCAGTGTGGATGAGCAGAGAGATCTCGGTGTCCATGTACATAGATCCCTGAAAGTTGCCACTCAGGTTGAGAGGGTTGTTAAGAAGGTGTACAGTGTGTTAGCTTTTATTGGTAGAGGGATTGAGTTTCGGAGCCATGAGGTCATGTTGCAGCTGTACAAAACTCTGGTGCAGCCTCATTTGGAGTATTGCGTGCAATTCTGGTCGCCGCATTATAGGAAGGATGTGGAAGCATTGGAAAGGGTGCAGAGGAGATTTACCAGAATGTTGCCTGGTATGGAGGGAAGATCTTATGAGGAAAGGCTGAGGGACTTGAGGCTGTTTTCATTAGAGAGAAGAAGGCTAAGAGGTGACTTAATTGAGGCACACAAGATGATCAGAGGATTGGATAGGGTGGACAGTGAGAGCCTTTTTCCTCGGATGGTGATGTCTCGCACGAGGGGACATAGCTTTAAATTGAGGGGTGATAAATATAGGACAGATGTCAGAGGTAGGTTCTTTACTCAGAGAGTAGTAAGGGCGTGGAATGCCCTGCCTGCAACAGTAGTGGACTCGCCAACATTAAGGCCATTCAAATGGTCATTGGATAGACATATGGACGTAAGGGAATAGTGTAGATGGGCTTTCGAGTGGTTTCACAGGTCGGTGCACATCGAGGGGCAGCATGGTAGCATTGTGGATAGCGCAATTGCTTCACAGCTCCAGGGTCCCAGGTTCGATTCCGGCTTGGGTCACTGTCTGTGCGGAGTCTGCACATCCTCCCCGTGTGTGCGTGGGTTTCCTCCGGGTGCTCCGGTTTCCTCCCACAGTCCAAAGATGTGCAGGTTAGGTGGATTGGCCATGATAAATTGCCCTTAGTGTCCAAAATTACCCTTAGTGTTGGGTGGGGTTACTGGGTTATGGGGATAGGGTGGAGGTGTTGACCTTGGGTGGGGTGCTCTTTCCAAGAGCCGGTGCAGACTCGATGGGCCGAATGGCCTCCTTCTGCACTGTAAATTCTATGATCTATGATCTATGAGGGCCGAAGGGCCTGTACTGCGCTGTATTGTTCTATGTTCTAAGATTGGTAATGTGATTGAGGAGTGTGTGGGATTCAATTGTACAGGGAAAGTGTCTAAGGCGGTGATGCGGGAGGCCCTGAAGGCAGTAGTGAGGGGGGGAGGTGATCTTGTTTAAGGCTACGTTGGACAAGGAGTTGAGAGAGGAGTGACAAAGGCTGATGGAGGAGATGTTGGAGATGGATAGGAGGCACGCAGGAGATGCGGACCCGACCCTTCTGGACAAGAGGAAGGGGGGAGGGGGTAGATTGCCGGTTCCGGGGAATCATAGGTTCAAGCCTAGTGGGCAGCACGGTAGCACAGTGGCTTCACAGCTCCAGGGTCCCAGGTTCGATTCCGGCTTGGGGCACTGTCTGTGCGGAGTCTGCACATTGGGTGGGGTTACTGGGTTATGGGGATAGAGTGGAGGTGTGGGTTTGGGTAGGGTGCTCTTTCCAAGAGCCGGTGCAGACTCGATGGGCCGAATGGCCTCCTTCTGCACTGTAAATTCTATGATAAATTCCATGAGCCGGGGAGGTTGGATGTGAGGTTTCGGAGGTGGGAGGAGAGGGGGGGATTAAGGTGATGAAACATTTGTCCCTGGGGGGGCAGAGGTTGGAGGAGTTGGGGGAGAAGTACGGGTTGATGCCCGGGGAAGGGTTCAGGTACCTGTAGGTCCGAGACTATGCGAGGAAGGAGCTTCTGACGCTCCCGATAGTGCCGGCCCCCTCGCTGCTGGAGGAGGTATTGTCGGCAGAGGAGTCGGAGAAGGGGGGTGGTGTCGGCGATCTGTGGGACGATTTGGGAGGAGGACAGGGTGTCCATGGAGGGAATTAAGGCTGAATGGGAGGAAGGGCTGGGGGAGGCGATAATGCAGGTAGGGAATATACAGTGAATGGTAGAACCCTCAAGAGTATTGACAGTCAGAGAGATCGAGGAGTACAGGTCCACAGGTCACTGAAAGGGGCAACACAGGTGGAGAAGGTAGTCAAGAAGGCATACGGCATGCTTGCCTTCATTGGCCGGGGCATTGAGTATAAGAATTGGCAAGTCATGTTGCAGCTGTTTAGAACCTTAGTTAGGCCACACTTGGAGTATAGTGTTCAATTCTGGTCGCCAAACTACCAGAAGGATGTGGAGGCTTTAGAGAGGGTGCAGAAGAGATTTAACAGAATGTTGCCTGGTATGGAGGGCATTAGCTATGAGGAGCGGTTGAATAAACTCGGTTTGTTCTCACTGGAATGACGGAGGTTGAGGGGCGACCTGATAGAGGTCTACAAAATTATGAGGGGCACAGACAGAGTGGATAGTCAGAGGCTTTTCCCCAGGGTCGAGGGGTCAATTACTAGGGGGCATAGATTTAAGGTGCGAGGGGCAAGGTTTAGAGTAAATGTATGAGGCAAGTTTTTTACACAGAGGGTAGTGGGTGCCTGGAACTCGCTACCGGAGGAGGTGGTGGAAGCAGGGACGATAGTGACATTTAAGGGGCATCTTGACAAATACATGAATCGGATGGGAATAGAGGGATACGGACCCAGGAAGTGTAGAAGATTGTAGTTTAGTCGGGCAGCATGGTCGGCACAGGCTTGGCGGGCCGAAGGGCCTGTTCCTGTGCTGTACTTTTCTTTGTTCTTTGTTCTTGAAGGGTGACTCCTCCACCTCATGTGCGAGGGCGGGGCCGATGCAGCTGAAGGTGGTGTATAGGGCGCACCTCACGAGGGCGAGGGTGAGCCGACTCTATGAGGGAGCGGAGGATGTCTCTGAGCGGTGTGGGAGGGGCCCCGCACACCACGTACATGTGTCTTGGGCCTGCCTGGCGTTGGAAAGGTGTTTTAAAGGTCTTTAAGCGTTATCTCGGGGGTGCTACATGTGGACTTGGAGCCGGGTCCGAGGGAGGCCATTTTCGGGGTGTCGGATCGGACCGAGCTGCAGGCGGGTGCGGGGGGCAGCCGTTTAGGCCTTCGCCTCGCTGATCGCCCGGAGGCGGGTCCTGCTGGGGCGGAGGTCAGCTTCTCCACCCTGTGCTTCAGCGTGGCTGGGGTGACCTCCTGGAATTGTTGACCCTGGAGAAGGTGACGTTTGAGCTGAGGGGTGGGGAGCGTTTCGTTTGTTTTCTCTGCGAGTTGAGGTTTGAGGCTGTACATTGGTGAGGTTGTAGGTGTTATTGTTGATTTCTTTTTCCCTTGTTTCTTGGTGTATGTAGGATGCAAATATGGCGAATAATTTTTTTTTTAAACTCAGAAGGGGTGACGGGTTGACGTGGGGGTGAGGTGGGGGGTCGCGTTGGAGGCCACGGATGTCTCCTGACCGGGCAGATGGCCAGTGGGGGGGATATTCGGCAGCAATAGGCTTCACAACCCTGACAATCTCTGTTTTGTACATTTAAGATTCATCAACTTGGAGTTAGGACGGGACACAGAAGGCTTTCCCTCCCTCTTGCATCTCTTTCAGTCTCTTTCTCTCTCTCACTCTCCTCTCTCTCTCTCTCTCTCTCCCTACCTATTCATCTCTCCACCTCTCTCACATTGAACCTGGGAACAGGAGGAGGTCCATTCAGCCCCTTCTCCAGCCTGTTACACAGGAACAGGAGGAGGCTCATTCAGCCCCTTCTCCAGCCTGTTACACAGGAACAGGGGGAGGCCCATTCAGCCCCTTCTCCAGCCTGTTACACAGGAACAGGAGGAGGCCCATTCAGCCCCTTCTCCAGCCTGTTACACAGGAACAGTGGGAGGCCCATTCAGCCCGTTCTCAGGCCTGTTACACAGGAACAGGAGGAGGCCCATTCAGCCCCTTCTCCAGCCTGTTACACAGGAACAGGAGGAGGCCCATTCAGCCCCTTCTCCAGTCTGTTACACAGGAACAGGAGGAGGCCCATTCAGCCCCTTCTCCAGCCTGTTACAGAGGGAACAGGAGGAGGCCCATTCAGCCCCTTCTCCAGCCTGTTACACAGGAACAGGAGGAGGTCCATTCAGCCCCTTCTCCAGCCTGTCACACAGGGAACAGGAGGAGGCCCATTCAGCCCCTTCTCCAGCCTGTTACACAGGAACAGGAGGAGGCCCATTCAGCCCCTTCTCCAGCCTGTTACACAGGAACAGGAGGAGGCCCATTCAGCCCCTTCTCCAGCCTGTTACATGGGAACAGGATGAGGCCCATTCAGCCCCTTCTCCAGCCTGTTACACAGGAACAGGAGGAGGCCCATTCCTCCCCTCCACAGCCTGTTACACAGGGAACAGGAGGAGGCCCATTCAGCCCCTTCTCCAGCCTGTTACACAGGAACAGGAGGAGGCCCATTCAGCCCCTTCTTCAGCCTGTTACACAGGAACAGGAGGAGGCCCATTCAGCCCCTTCTCCAGCCTGTTACACAGGAACATGAGGAGGCCCATTCAGTCCCTTCTCCAGCCTGTTACACAGGAACAGGAGGAGGCACATTCAGCCCCTTCTCCAGTCTGTTACACAGGGAACAAGAGGCGGCCCATTCAGCCCCTTCTCCAGCCTGTTACACAGGAACAGGAGGCGGCCCATTCAGCCCCTTCTCCAGCCTGTTACAGAGGGAACAGGAGGAGGCCCATTCAGCCCCTTCTCCAGTCTGTTACACAGGAACAGGAGGAGGCCCATTCAGCCCCTTCTCCAGCCTGTTACACAGGAACAGGAGGAGGCCCATTCAGCCCCTTTTCCAGCCTGTTACACAGGAACAGGGGGAGGCCCATTCAGCCCGTTCTCAGGCCTGTTACACAGGAACAGGAGGAGGCCCATTCAGCCCCTTCTCCAGTCTGTTACACAGGAACAGGAGGAGGCCCATTCAGCCCCTTCTCCAGTCTGTTACACAGGGAACAGGAGGAGGCCCATTCAGCCCCTTCTCCAGCCTGTTACACGGGAACAGGAGGAGGCCCATTCAGCCCCTTCTCCAGCCTGTTACACAGGAGCAGGAGGAGGCCCATTCAGCCCCTTCTCCAGCCTGTTACACAGGAACAGGAGGAGGCCCATTCAGCCCCTTCTCCAGCCTGTTACACAGGGACATGAGGAGGCCCATTCAGCCCCTTCTCCAGTCTGTTACACAGGAACAGGAGGAAGCCCATTCAGCCCCTTCTCCAGCCTGTTACACAGGAACAGGAGGAGGCCCATTCAGCCCCTTCTCCAGCCTGTTACACAGGAACAGGGGGAGGCCCATTCAGCCCGTTCTCAGGCCTGTTACTCAGGAACAGGAGGAGGCCCATTCAGCCCCTTCTCCAGTCTGTTACACAGGAACAGGAGGAGGCCCATTCAGCCCCTTCTCCAGCCTGTTACACAGGAACAGGAGGAGGCCCATTCAGCCCCTTCTCCAGCCTGTTACACAGGAACAGGAGGAGGCCCATTCAGCCCCTTCTCCAGCCTGTCACACAGGGAACAGGAGGAGGCCCATTCAGCCCCTTCTCCAGCCTGTCACACAGGGAACAGGAGGAGGCCCATTCAGCCCCTTCTCCAGCCTGTCACACAGGGAACAGGAGGAGGCCCATTCAGCCCCTTCTCCAGCCTGTCACACAGGGAACAGGAGGAGGCCCATTCAGCCCCTTCTCCAGCTTGTTTACCCTCTCGGGAAAGCCTGTCGAACCGCACACCAATCGGGCAGTGCCGAGGTCACCCAAGGAACCAAGACCCCAGGGGCGGGCGGGAGGGGAGGTGAAGAGGGTGGTGGGTGGTTGGGGGAGGGGGGGGGGGGGTCGGTTTGCACAATCTGAAGCCAGCACTCACTGAGGTCTTGGCTGCTTTGCAAAGGACAGTCACCGGAGGATCACAGAGTCATGGGGGCCATGGTTAAGTGATGAAACACTAGCCGCTTGCTTCTCGGCCTGTCACACGCTTCATACAAACATACGAGTAAGGAGCATGGTCACTCGGTCCCTCCACCATTCGATAAGATGACGCCTGATGTGATTGCAACCTCAACTCTGCTTGCTGAATTGCCCCTTAGTGTCCAAAGATGTGCAGGTTCGGTGGGGTACATGGATAGGGCGGGAGTGGGGAGGGGTGAGCGGGTGTGTGTCGGGTGCTCTTTCAGAGGGTCAGTGTAGACTCGATGGGCCGAATGGTCTGCTCCTGCACTGTGGAGATTCTATGGGCCTTTTGTCCATCTCAGTTTTAGTTGTGCGCCCCCTTATTTTTTAACAGTGACCCCCCCCCCCCCAGTTCACCTCCCCTCCCGCCCGCCCCTGGGGTCTTGGTTCCTTGGGTGACCTCAGCACTGCCCGATTGGTGTGCGGTTCGACAGGCTTTCCCGAGAGGAGGCAGCGAAAGCTTCTCTCGGCCTGCACTCCAGGCAGTTGCTGCCACCCTCTGAGAGCGAGGGAGATGCTGCACGTCTTTCGGGACTTGTGGGAGGAAACCGGAGCACCCGGAGGAAACCCGCGCACACACGGGGAGGACGTGCCGACTCTGCACAGACAGTGACCCAAGCCGGGAATCGAACCTGGGACCCTGGAGCTGTGGGGCAACAGTGCTAACCACTGTTACCTGTAAACTCGCCTTTTGTGATTCCTGCTGTTGGACACCCCGATCCCTCTGCACCTCGTAGCCCTTGCTCCCTCCCCCGCTGCTCCCTCGTGCAATCCAGGGCAGGCTGCCAATCGGAGGAATATATTTCTCTTGGCCAATTGCGCTGGTACTTTAAGAAGCAGCACACTTCCCCTTTAACGTGCTGCCCTGCCAAGTTCACACAGCTGTGGGGTGGGGAGGGTGGTGTTGCTGGTTCCTGTGGCTGAACTCACTGTCGAATTGGCAACACCCGTGTGGGGGGGGGCAACGTCTCATTGAAAGCTTAGCTGTGCGATCAGTGGGTCAACTTGACCCAGGAATTGAATCTCACTTGTCTGTACAGAAGGTGGATTAATAACCAGAGAGGGATAGAGGGGCTGAGAGAGAAGGAGAGAGGCCGACAGGGAGAGGCAGAGACAGAGAGAGAGATCGAGTGAGAGAGAGACATAGAGAGAGAGAGAGACAGAGAGAGAAAGAGACAGAGAGAGAGAGAGAGACAGAGAGAGAGAGAGAGAGACAGAGAGAGAGAGAGAGAGAGACAGAGAGAGAGAGAGACAGAGAGACAGAGTGAGAGAGACAGTGAGAGGCAGAGACAGAGAGGGAGATCGAGTGAGAGAGAGAGACGGAGAGACACAGAGAGAGAGAAAGAGACAGAGAGACAGAGTGAGAGAGATAGTGAGAGACAGAGACAGAGAGGGAGATCGAGTGAGAGAGAGAGACGGAGAGACAGAGAGAGTAGGTGAGAGGCCGACAGGGAGAGGCAGCGACCGAGAGAGAGAGATCAAGTGAGAGAGAGAGAGAGTCGGAGAGACAGAGAGAGAGAGAAAGAGACAGAGAGACAGAGTGAGAGAGATCAAGTGAGAGAGAGAGAGAGTCGGAGAGACAGAGAGAGAGAGAAAGAGAGAGCGAGAGAGAGAGAGCGAGAGAGA
This sequence comes from Scyliorhinus torazame, assembly GCF_047496885.1. Classification (NCBI taxonomy): domain Eukaryota; kingdom Metazoa; phylum Chordata; class Chondrichthyes; order Carcharhiniformes; family Scyliorhinidae; genus Scyliorhinus; species Scyliorhinus torazame. The sequence continues at coordinate 134,165,951 of NC_092711.1, forward strand.
GAGTGACAGTGAGAGGCAGAGACACAGAGAGAGATCAAGTGAGAGAGAGAGAGACGGAGAGACAGAGAGAGAGAGAGAGAGAGACAGAGAGAGACAGAGTGAGAGAGAGAGAGAGAGAGACAGAGTGAGAGAGAGAGAGAGAAAGAGAGAGCGAGAGAGAGAGTGAGAGAGAGAGTGAGAGAGAGAGAGTGACAGTGAGAGGCAGAGACACAGAGAGAGATCAAGTGAGAGAGAGAGAGACGGAGAGACAGAGAGAGAGAGAGAGAGAGAGAGAGAGAGACAGAGAGAGACAGAGTGAGAGAGAGAGAGAGAGAGACAGAGTGAGAGAGAGACAGTGAGAGGCAGAGACAGATTAGTGAGAGAGTGACTGAGAGAGGGAGGCAGTGAAAGAGGTGGAGAGAGAGACGGAAAGGGAGAGAGTTGGAGAGGGAGAGAGTCCGAGTGAGAGAGAGAAAGTCCGATGAGTGAGAGAGAGAAGAGAGAGGCAGAAAGAGAGTGTGATTGAGAGTGAAAGAGACAAGGAGAGAGAATAAGTGACCGGGATAGAGAGGCCGAGACACAGAGAGAGTGAAAGAGAGACAGATGGATAAAGAGACAGAAAGAGGGATGGAGAGAGAGATAGCGGGAGAGAGAGAATGGAAGACAGAGTGTGGGGAACGACAGTATTAGGAGATGTAAGGTAGGACCTGCATACAGGTTCGCCGGTAGCCCCTGCCGGCTGGCTCCGCCCACCGAGAACTGTATAAATATGCATGACCTCCAGTGCCCTGCCATTTCGCCAGCTGCAGCAGGAGGTCACACATCTGACTGTAATAAAGCCACAGTTGTACCCAACTTTAGTCTTTGTGCAACTGATCGTGCATCACAGAGAAAGACAGAGTGAGAGAGACAGGGAGGAAGAGAGAGGGAGAGAGGCAGAAAGAGACGGAAAGAAACAGACAGAGAGAGATACAGTGAAAGGGATGGAGTGAGAAAGTGGAAGTGAGAGAGGGTGACAGCGAGAGGCAAAGATGGGGGGGGGGGGGGGGGGATTCTCCATTACGGAGCCCAAGTGTTCGCGCCGTTGTGGACGCTGTCGTGTTTCACGCCGGCGCGAACCGGGCCCGGTACGACGGGCTCTGGCCCCCTGCGGTTCACGCCGCTCCAGCCTCCTTACGCGGTGCCAACCCGCGCATGCGCGGGGGACTTCTTTAGCGCGCAGGCCCTGACTCAAGGTGGAGTCGGTGTTCAGGGCTTGGCCGTGCCAGAAAGTAGGCCCGGGGGGGGGGGGGGGGGAGAGACCGGCCCGCCAATCGGTGGGCCCCGATCGCGGGCCAGACCCCATCGGAGAACCGCGCGCCGGCGTCGGGGCTCGGAGAATCGCCCCCGGTGTGTGGAGACAGTGTGTGCGTGAGAGAATGACTGATAAAGAGAGATAGAAAGAGAGAGAGTGGGGGAGTGACGAGAGAGACACAAAGCGAGAGTGACAGAGTGAGACAGAGAGTGAGAGATGGAGAGAGAGAGGGAGAGACATAGAGAGAGAGAGAGAGACAGAGACAGAGAGAGATGGAGAGAAAGACAGAGAGAGAGAGAGTCAGAGACAGAGAGAGATGGAGATAAAGACAGAGAGAGAGAGAGTCAGAGACAGAGAGAGATGGAGAGAAAGACAGAGAGAGAGAGAGACAGAGAGAGAGAGAGACTGAGACTTAGAGAGGGAGACGGAGAAAGAGATGAAGAGAGATAGAAAGAGAGAGAGAGACATAGAGTGAGAGAGACAGAGAGAGAGATAGAGAGAGTGACTGAAAGCGAGTAAGAGAGACAGGCAGAGGTACAGAGAGAGAGGGATCGAGCTGAGCTAATTTATATCCAGTGCGGACAGTACTTTGCCCCCTGGCCCAAGAACTATCTTTATATCCTCTCTAAGTGCCCCCCTCCAAGTGCGAGGGAGAACCCCCCTCCCCTTACCCCAACCCTGCCGAAACCCAGGCACCCACCCATGCCACCCCACTTCCCCAGCACTGAACCCCGCGCTCCTCACCTTCAGCGCAGCCTCTCGGGGATCCTTCTCACCATCTCCCCCCGCCCCCACCTTCTACCACAAGGCGCCCAGCCCGGCGACACCAGTGCCCCTCAGTGCCGAAAGCCGGAAGCCCAAAGTAGGACTCGGCATGTAAATGAGGCGAACAAGGAAGTTCCTCAACGACTTGCGATGGGAACTCCTTCACTCCCCTCCTCACCCAATGGGAACTCCTCGCTCTGCCTCGGAGAATCGGGGGGGGGGGGGGGCTGGGGGGAGGGGCGCCAGAGGGACAGGAGAGGGGCCTGACGATATGGGAGGGGGCTGCTGGGCCGGAAGGTTCTGGGGCAGGAAGTGGGCAGAGAATCCCACTCCTTCTCCTCCTGTGCATCTCTCTCTGTCTCAACATTTCCACACCCTGCGGGTGCATAGGTCAGATTCGCGTCTGCTTTTGTAGTTAATTATTCCTGGCACAGGTCACTGGTCTGTCACCAGGGGCTCAAGCATAACCACCCCCCCCTCACACACACACACTAAGGGGCAATTTATCATGGCCAATCCACCTAACCTGCACATCTTTGGGCTGTGGGAGGAAACCGGAGCACCCGGAGGAAACCCACGCACACACGGGGAGAACGTGCAGACTCCGCACAGACAGTGACCCAAGCCGGAATCGAACCTGGGACCCTGTTAGCAATTGTGCTAACCACTGTGCTACCGTGCTGTCGTCTCCTCCTGTAAATCGCTGATTAAGACCGGCTCCTTCGACAGGGTCTTCAGCTTCCTGCATCAATATCTCCTAATGTGTCACAGCGTCCGATCAGTCACCAATTGAGTGTGCCTGTGTGTAAGACGCGTGTCATTTGCGTGTCTGTGTGAGTGTGTGTTTGTGCGTGTGAGTGAGTGTGTTTGTTTTTGTGAGAGTGTTGGTCAGTGTGTGAGAGTGTGTGTGTGAGTGAGTGTGTGAGAGAGTGAGTGTGTGTGTGAGAGAGAGTGAGTGTGAGAGTGTGTGTGTGTGAGTGAGTGTGTGTGTGTGAGAGAATGAGTGTGTGAGTGTGGGTCAGTGTGTGAGTGAGTGTGTGAGAGAGTGAGTGTGTGTGAGAATGAGTGTGTGAGAGAGTGAGTGTGTGTGAGAGAGTGTGTGTGAGAGAGTGTTAGAGAGGGTGTAAGAGAGTGTATGTGAGAGTGTGCGAGTGTGTGTGTGAGAGAGAGAGTGTGACAGTGTGTGTCTGAGAGTGTGTGACAGTGTGTGTGTGACAGAGAGTGTGAGAGGGTGTGTGTGTGTGAGAGAGTGAGTGTGTGAGAGAGAGTGTGTGAGGGTGTGTGTGTGTGAGAGAGTGAGTGTGTGAGAGAGAGTGTGTGAGGGTGTGTGTGTGTGAAAGAGTGAGTGTGTGAGAGAGAGTGTGAGAGGGTGTGTGTGTGTGAGAGAGTGAGTGTGTGAGAGAGAGTGTGTGAGGGTGTGTGTGTGTGAAAGAGTGAGTGTGGGTCAGTGTGTGAGTGTGTGT
>NC_092711.1:134859451-135009365 GCF_047496885.1 Scyliorhinus torazame
GTGCACAGTGCTCCCAGTGTGATAGAGAGACTAGAACTGTGCACAGTGCTCCCAGTGTGATAGAGACTAGAACTGTGCACAGTGCTCCCAGTGTGATAGGGAGACTAGAACTGTGCACCGTGCTCCCAGTGTGATAGAGACTAGAACTGTGCACAGTGCTCCCAGTGTGATAGAGACTAGAACGGTGCACAGTGCTCCCAGTGTGATAGGGAGACCAGAACTGTGCACAGTGCTCCCAGTGTGATAGAGACTAGAACTGTGCACAGTGCTCCCAGTGTGATAGAGACTAGAACTGTGCACAGTGCTCCCAGTGTGATAGAGACTAGAACTGTGCACAGTGCTCCCAGTGTGATAGAGACTAGAACTGTGCACAGTGCTCCCAGTGTGATAGAGAGACTAGAACTGTGCACAGTGCACCCAGTGTGATCGAGACTAGAACTGTGCACAGTGCTCCCAGTGTGATAGAGACTAGAACTGTGCACAGTGCTCCCAGTGTGATAGAGACTAGAACTGTGCACAGTGCTCCCAGTGTGATAGAGACTAGAACTGTGCACAGTGCTCCCAGTGTGATAGAGACTAGAACTGTGCACCGTGCTCCCAGTGTGATAGAGACTAGAACGGTGCACAGTGCTCCCAGTGTGATAGAGACTAGAACGGTGCACAGTGCTCCCAGTGTGATAGGGAGACCAGAACTGTGCACAGTGCTCCCAGTGTGATAGAGACTAGAACTATGCACAGTGCTCCCAGTGTGATAGAGACTAGAACGGTGCACAGTGCTCCCAGTGTGATAGAGAGACTAGAACTGTGCACAGTGCTCCCAGTGTGATAGAGACTAGAACTGTGCACAGTGCTCCCAGTGTGATAGAGACTAGAACGGTGCACAGTGCTCCCAGTGTGATAGAGAGACTAGAACTGTGCACCGTGCTCCCAGTGTGATAGAGACTAGAACGGTGCACAGTGCTCCCAGTGTGATAGAGACTAGAACTGTGCACAGTGCTCCCTGTGTGATAGAGAGACTAGAACTGTGCACAGTGCTCCCAGTGTGATAGAGACTAGAACTGTGCACAGTGCTCCCAGTGTGATAGAGGGACTAGAACTGTGCACAGTGCTCCCAGTGTGATAGAGACTAGAACTGTGCACAGTGCTCCCAGTGTGATAGAGACTAGAACTGTGCACAGTGCTCCCAGTGTGATAGAGACTAGAACTGTGCACAGTGCTCCCAGTGTGATAGAGAGACTAGAACTGTGCACAGTGCTCCCAGTGTGATAGAGACTAGAACTGTGCACAGTGCTCCCAGTGTGATAGAGAGACTAGAACTGTGCACAGTGCTCCCAGTGTGATAGAGACTAGAACTGTGCACAGTGCTCCCAGTGTGATAGGGAGACTAGAACTGTGCACCGTGCTCCCAGTGTGATAGAGACTAGAACTGTGCACAGTGCTCCCAGTGTGATAGAGACTAGAACGGTGCACAGTGCTCCCAGTGTGATAGGGAGACCAGAACTGTGCACAGTGCTCCCAGTGTGATAGAGACTAGAACTGTGCACAGTGCTCCCAGTGTGATAGAGACTAGAACTGTGCACAGTGCTCCCAGTGTGATAGAGACTAGAACTGTGCACAGTGCTCCCAGTGTGATAGAGACTAGAACTGTGCACAGTGCTCCCAGTGTGATAGAGAGACTAGAACTGTGCACAGTGCTCCCAGTGTGATCGAGACTAGAACTGTGCACAGTGCTCCCAGTGTGATAGAGACTAGAACTGTGCACAGTGCTCCCAGTGTGATAGAGACTAGAACTGTGCACAGTGCTCCCAGTGTGATAGAGACTAGAACTGTGCACAGTGCTCCCAGTGTGATAGAGACTAGAACTGTGCACCGTGCTCCCAGTGTGATAGAGACTAGAACGGTGCACAGTGCTCCCAGTGTGATAGAGACTAGAATGGTGCACAGTGCTCCCAGTGTGATAGGGAGACCAGAACTGTGCACAGTGCTCCCAGTGTGATAGAGACTAGAACTATGCACAGTGCTCCCAGTGTGATAGAGACTAGAACGGTGCACAGTGCTCCCAGTGTGATAGAGACTAGAACTGTGCACAGTGCTCCCAGTGTGATAGAGACTAGAACTGTGCACAGTGCTCCCAGTGTGATAGAGACTAGAACTGTGCACAGTGCTCCCAGTGTGATAGAGACTAGAACGGTGCACAGTGCTCCCAGTGTGATAGAGACTAGAACTGTGCACAGTGCTCCCAGTGTGATAGAGACTAGAACTGTGCACAGTGCTCCCAGTGTGATAGAGACTAGAACTGTGCACAGTGCACCCAGTGTGATAGAGACTAGAACTGTGCACAGTGCTCCCAGTGTGATAGAGACTAGAACTGTGCATAGTGCTCCCAGTGTGATAGAGACTAGAACGGTGCACAGTGCTCCCAGTGTGATAGAGACTAGAACTGTGCACAGTGCTCCCAGTGGGATAGAGACTAGAACTGTGCACAGTGCTCCCAGTGTGATAGAGACTAGAACTGTGCACAGTGCTCCCAGTGTGATAGAGACTAGAACGGTGCACAGTGCTCCCAGTGTGATAGAGACTAGAACTGTGCACAGTGCTCCCAGTGTGATAGAGACTAGAACTGTGCACAGTGCTCCCAGTGTGATAGAGACTTGAACTGTGCACAGTGCTCCCAGTGTGATAGAGACTAGAACTGTGCACAGTGCTCCCAGTGTGATAGAGACTAGAACTGTGCACAGTGCTCCCAGTGTGATAGAGACTAGAACTTTGCACAGTGCTCCCAGTGTGATAGAGACTAGAACTGTGCACAGTGCTCCCAGTGTGATAGAGACTAGAACTGTGCACAGTGCTCCCAGTGTGATAGAGACTAGAACTGTGCACAGTGCTCCCAGTGTGATAGAGACTAGAACGGTGCACAGTGCTCCCAGTGTGATAGAGACTAGAACTGTGCACAGTGCTCCCAGTGTGATAGAGACTAGAACTGTGCACAGTGCTCCCAGTGTGATAGAGACTAGAACTGTGCACAGTGCTCCCAGTGTGATAGAGACTAGAACGGTGCACAGTGCTCCCAGTGTGATAGAGACTAGAACTGTGCACAGTGCTCCCAGTGTGATAGAGACTAGAACTGTGCACAGTGCTCCCAGTGTGATAGAGACTAGAACTGTGCACAGTGCTCCCAGTGTGATAGAGACTAGAACGGTGCACAGTGCTCCCAGTGTGATAGAGACTAGAACTGTGCACAGTGCTCCCAGTGTGATAGAGACTAGAACTGTGCACAGTGCTCCCAGTGTGATAGAGACTAGAACTGTGCACAGTGCTCCCAGTGTGATAGAGACTAGAACTGTGCACAGTGCTCCCGGTGTGATAGAGACTAGAACTGTGCACAGTGCTCCCAGTGTGATAGAGACTAGAACGGTGCACAGTGCTCCCAGTGTGATAGAGACTAGAACTGTGCACAGTGCTCCCAGTGTGATAGAGACTAGAACTGTGCACAGTGCTCCCAGTGTGATAGAGACTAGAACTGTGCACAGTGCTCCCAGTGTGATAGAGACTAGAACGGTGCACAGTGCTCCCAGTGTGATAGAGACTAGAACGGTGCACAGTGCTCCCAGTGTGATAGAGACTAGAACTGTGCACAGTGCTCCCAGTGTGATAGAGACTAGAACTGTGCACAGTGCTCCCAGTGTGATAGAGACTAGAACTGTGCACAGTGCTCCCAGTGTGATAGAGACTAGAACTGTGCACAGTGCTCCCAGTGTGATAGAGACTAGAACGGTGCACAGTGCTCCCAGTGTGATAGAGACTAGAACTGTGCACAGTGCTCCCAGTGTGATAGAGACTAGAACTGTGCACAGTGCTCCCAGTGTGATAGAGACTAGAACGGTGCACAGTGCTCCCAGTGTGATAGAGACTAGAACTGTGCACAGTGCTCCCAGTGTGATAGAGACTAGAACGGTGCACAGTGCTCCCTGTGTGATAGAGACTAGAACTGTGCACAGTGCTCCCAGTGTGATAGAGACTAGAACTGTGCACAGTGCTCCCAGTGTGATAGAGAGACTAGAACTGTGCACAGTGCTCCCGGTGTGATAGAGAGACTAGAACTGTGCACAGTGCTCCCAGTGTGATAGAGACTAGAACTGTGCACAGTGCTCCCAGTGTGATAGAGACTAGAACTGTGCACAGTGCTCCCAGTGTGATAGAGACTAGAACTGTGCACAGTGCTCCCAGTGTGATAGAGACTAGAACTGTGCACAGTGCTCCCAGTGTGATAGAGACTAGAACTGTGCACAGTGCTCCCAGTGTGATAGAGACTAGAACTGTGCACAGTGCTCCCAGTGTGATAGAGAGACTAGAACTGTGCACTGTGCTCCCAGTGTGATAGAGACTAGAACTGTGCACAGTGCTCCCAGTGTGATAGAGACTAGAACTGTGCACAGTGCTCCCAGTGTGATAGAGACTAGAACTGTGCACAGTGCTCCCAGTGTGATAGAGACTAGAACTGTGCACAGTGCTCCCAGTGTGATAGAGACTAGAACTGTGCACAGTGCTCCCAGTGTGATAGAGACTAGAACTGTGCACAGTGCTCCCAGTGTGCTAGAGACTAGAACTGTGCACAGTGCTCCCAGTGTGATAGAGAGACTAGAACTGTGCACAGTGCTCCCAGTGTGATAGAGAGACTAGAACTGTGCACTGTGCTCCCAGTGTGATAGAGACTAGGACTGTTCACAGTGCTCCCAGTGTGATAGAGACTAGAACTGTGCACAGTGCTCCCAGTGTGATAGAGACTAGAACTGTGCACAGTGCTCCCAGTGTGATAGAGACTAGAACTGTGCACAGTGCTCCCAGTGTGATAGAGACTAGAACTGTGCACAGTGCTCCCAGTGTGATAGAGACTAGAACGGTGCACAGTGCTCCCAGTGTGATAGAGACTAGAACTGTGCACAGTGCTCCCAGTGTGATAGAGACTAGAACGGTGCACAGTGCTCCCTGTGTGATAGAGACTAGAACTGTGCACAGTGCTCCCAGTGTGATAGAGACTAGAACTGTGCACAGTGCTCCCAGTGTGATAGAGACTAGAACTGTGCACAGTGCTCCCAGTGTGATAGAGACTAGAACTGTGCACAGTGCTCCCAGTGTGATAGAGACTAGAACGGTGCACAGTGCTCCCAGTGTGATAGAGACTAGAACTGTGCACAGTGCTCCCAGTGTGATAGAGAGACTAGAACTGTGCACAGTGCTCCCAGTGTGATAGAGAGACTAGAACTGTGCACTGTGCTCCCAGTGTGATAGAGACTAGGACTGTTCACAGTGCTCCCAGTGTGATAGAGACTAGAACTGTGCACAGTGCTCCCAGTGTGATAGAGACTAGAACTGTGCACAGTGCTCCCAGTGTGATAGAGACTAGAACTGTGCACAGTGCTCCCAGTGTGATAGAGACTAGAACTGTGCACAGTGCTCCCAGTGTGATAGAGAGACTAGAACTGTGCACTGTGCTCCCAGTGTGATAGAGACTAGAACTGTGCACAGTGCTCCCAGTGTGATAGAGACTAGAACTGTGCACAGTGCTCCCAGTGTGATAGAGACTAGAACTGTGCACAGTGCTCCCAGTGTGATAGAGACTAGAACTGTGCACAGTGCTCCCAGTGTGATAGAGACTAGAACTGTGCACAGTGCTCCCAGTGTGATAGAGACTATAACTGTGCACAGTGCTCCCAGTGTGCTAGAGACTAGAACTGTGCACAGTGCTCCCAGTGTGATAGAGAGACTAGAACTGTGCACAGTGCTCCCAGTGTGATAGAGAGACTAGAACTGTGCACTGTGCTCCCAGTGTGATAGAGACTAGGACTGTTCACAGTGCTCCCAGTGTGATAGAGACTAGAACTGTGCACAGTGCTCCCAGTGTGATAGAGACTAGAACTGTGCACAGTGCTCCCAGTGTGATAGAGACTAGAACTGTGCACAGTGCTCCCAGTGTGATAGAGAGACTAGAACTGTGCACTGTGCTCCCAGTGTGATAGAGACTAGAACTGTGCACAGTGCTCCCAGTGTGATAGAGACTAGAACTGTGCACAGTGCTCCCAGTGTGATAGAGACTAGAACTGTGCACAGTGCTCCCAGTGTGATAGAGACTAGAACTGTGCACAGTGCTCCCAGTGTGATAGAGACTAGAACTGTGCACAGTGCTCCCAGTGTGATAGAGACTAGAACGGTGCACAGTGCTCCCAGTGTGATAGAGACTAGAACTGTGCACAGTGCTCCCAGTGTGATAGAGAGACTAGAACTGTGCACAGTGCTCCCAGTGTGATAGAGAGACTAGAACTGTGCACTGTGCTCCCAGTGTGATAGAGACTAGGACTGTTCACAGTGCTCCCAGTGTGATAGAGACTAGAACTGTGCACAGTGCTCCCAGTGTGATAGAGACTAGAACTGTGCACAGTGCTCCCAGTGTGATAGAGACTAGAATTGTGCACAGTGCTCCCAGTGTGATAGGGAGACCAGAACTGTAGATTGTTAATGTCTGTGGCTGAGGAGGTTTGGGGAAGGTCAGGCGACGGTTCTGGTTGAACAGGCTGGTCTGTGAGTGCGTGGCGCCAATCCTCAGGTGTCGGGCTCTTGGCGAGGGCACATCGGCCAGCAATGGGCTGGCGAGGAGTGAGTGGGGCGAGGGTGCTGTGTGACGGAGGTTCGTTGGCTTCTCACCGAGAACATGGAGAATCTGCTTTGGTTTCCAGGTTCATCGTCATCCAGCGAGAAAGAACCACAACCCCCGAGCGGTCCTGCTCCCTGGCGAGCTGAGAGGGAACTTGGAATTCCCCGGGATCATCCCACAGCAGGCCATGCAGCTCTTTGCCGTGCTGTGCATCCAGACCAGTCACTATGTGGCCTTCGTCAAGCACGGGCCAGGAGACGACCATTGGCTCTTCTTTGACAGCATGGCAGACCGGGAAGGTAAGACCCCTTGCTGCGTCCAGTAGTCCTCTGTCTGCCTGAATGCATGTGTCCCTGTGAGCATCACTGTCATACAACTGCCGTACCCTCTGCGTCCCCATGTGGATAGACACACCCGCCTGGCTCTTAGTTTGTCAATGACGCTTTTTGCATGTGTGTGGGTTGTGAGTGTGTGTGTGGGTTGTGAGTGTGTGTGCGGGTTGTGAGTGTGTGTGTGGGTAGTGAGTGTGTGTGTGTTGTGAGTGTGTGTGTGGGTTGTGAGTGTGTGTGGGTTGTGAGTGTGTGTGTGTGAGTGTTTTGTAATGTGTATATCGACTGGGATGTAACGAGTTGACAAGTTAATGCGAATGCTTCTTCTGAATCGAGGGAACGACAGAACAGTCATATATATATCATGTGACTTTGGGGATTCTGGGATTAGATGATTAGGAGTTAAGAGATAGGAGAGGGCTGTAGGAGTGTCAGACATAGAGAGCGGTTGTATACTTGAGAGTTCTGTAAGTTAGAGATAGCATAGTTTTATATAACAACCTTCTACTTTAGGAATGTGAACGAATCTTAGCAGTGTATGAATTTATAGTTTTGTTCGTTAACAAAGCTTTGTGTTCTTTATTCAACACTACGCATCCGAGCCATCCAGGTAAAGCAGAACAGAGAATACAGCTATTGAACACATAGAATAGGACACGGCCAATGGGCAGTCAAGACACCCAGAGGTGACACTACCACAAGGGGGCAACCCATATATAAGGACAGGGTACACATGCTCTTTCTCTTTCCACAGGCGACACTTAGAGAGACAGGGGCAGATCAGAAGCATCACACCCACCACGTGGGTTAGAGCCGACCGGTTAGTTAGACTGAGTTACTATAGCAAGGTTAGCAGGAGAGTCGAACTCGGAGAGAACTGTGCTAATGGTTCAATAAATCACATACTTCAATGTCTGGAGTATCTTTTGGCCAAAGCTGCATCGAGTTGCATCCCGTGTTATTCCAGAGTACATAACACAATGTGAGTGAGTGAGTGTGCATATGAGTGTGAGGTTATCCATGAAGGCTCCGCCTTCTCAACCTTGCCCTTCACCTGCGTCGATCCCCAGGTTAAATCGCCACCAGTCAGCTCTCCCCCCTCAAAGGGGAAAGCAGTCTGTGGCCACCTGGGACGATGGCGACTTTCCTTTTATCAGTGTGTGAATGTGGTGATTGTGTGAAATTGTGACTGTTTGTGCCTGTGAATGTGTGTTCATGTATGAGCATGTGATGGTGCGTGAGAGTATGAGGGCGTGACTGTGATTTTGTGCGATCATGTGTGTGAATGCGTGTGAGGATGAGTGTGGTTGTGATTGCCTCTGTGTGTATCTGTAAGTGTGTGTGAGTATGAGTGTGTTATTGTGTGTGTGTGCAGCTGCGTGTGGGGGGGGGAAGCTTTTAGTTCACACATTTATATTCATGGCTACATCATTTTCAAAGTTCATTTATTCTTACAAGGGTTGAGTTTCCATCAATAAATACTTCAAAAAGAAACCCCCTCTTTAAAAGGGGTCCCTGACGGAGAGACTCCCTCTTTAAAAGTGGTCCCTGACAGAGAGACTCGCTCTTTAAAAGGGGGCCCTGACGGAGAGACTCCCTCTTTAAAAGGGGTCCCTGACGGAGAGACCCCCCTCTTTAAAAGGGGTCCCTGACGGAGAGACTCCCTCTTTAAAAGTGGTCCCTGACAGAGAGACTCGCTCTTTAAAACGGGTCCCTGACGGAGAGACTCCCTCTTTAAAAGGGGTCCCTGACGGAGAGACCCCCCTCTTTAAAAGGGGTCCCTGACGGAGAGACTCCCTCTTTAAAAGGGGGCCCTGACGGAGAGACTGCCTCTTTAAAAGGGGTCCCTGACGGAGAGACTCGCTCTTTAAAAGGGGTCCCTGACGGAGTGACTCCCACTTTAAAAGGGGTCCCTGACGGAGAGACTCCCTCTTTAAAAGGGGTCTCTGATGGAGAGACTCCCTCTTTAAAAGGGGTCCCTGACGGAGAGACTCCCTCTTTAAAAGGGGTCCCTGACAGAGAGACTCCCTCTTTAAAAGGGGTCCCTGACAGAGAGACTCCCACTTTAATAGGTGTCCCTGACAGAGAGACTCCCTCTTTAAAAGGGGTCTCTGATGGAGAGACTCCCTCTTTAAAAGGGGTCCCTGACAGAGAGACTCCCTCTTTAAAAGGGGTCTCTGACGGAGAGACTCCCTCTTTAAAAGGGGTCCCTGACAGAGAGACTCCCTCTTTAAAAGGGGTCCCTGACGGAGAGACTCCCTCTTTAAAAGGGGTCCCTGACGGAGAGACTCCCTCTTTAAAAGGGGTCCCTGACGGAGACACCCCCTCTTTAAAAGGGGTCCCTGACGGACAGACTCCCTCTTTAAAAGGGGTCCCTGACGGAGAGACTCCCACTTAAAAAGGGGTCCCTGACGGAGAGACTCCCGCTTTAAAAGGGGTCCCTGACGGAGAGACTCCCTCTTTAAAAGGGGTCCCTGACGGAGAGACTCCCTCTTTAAAAGTGGTCACTGACGGAGAGAGTCTCTCTTTAAAAGTGGTCCCTGACGGAGAGACTCCCTCTTTAAAAGGGGTCCCTGACGGAGAGTCTCCCTCTTTAAAAGGGGTCCCTGACGGAGAGACTCCCTCTTTAAAAGGAGTCCCTGATGGAGAGACTCCCTCTTTAAAAGGGGTCCCTGACGGAGAGACTCTCTCTTTAAAAGGGGTCCCTGACGGAGAGACTCCCTCTTTAAAAGGGATCACTGACGGAGAGACTCCCTCTTTAAAAGGGGTCCCTGACGGAGAGACTCCCTCTTTAAAAGGGGTCCCTGACGGAGAGACTCCCTCTTTAAAAGGGGTCCCTGATGGAGAGACTCCCTCTTTAAAAGGGGTCCCTGACGGAGAAACTCCCTCTTTAAAAGGGATCACTGACGGAGAGACTCCCTCTTTAAAAGGGGTCCCTGACGGAGAGGCTCCCTCTTTAAAAGGGCTCCCTGACGGAGAGACTCCCTCTTTAAAAGGGGTCCCTGACGGAGAGACTCCCTCTTTAAAAGGGGTCCCTGACGGAGAGGCTCCCTCTTTAAAAGGGGTCCCTGACGGAGAGACTCCCTCTTTAAAAGGGGTCCCTGACGGAGAGACCCCCTCTTTAAAAGGGGTCCCTGATGGAGAGATTCCCTCTTTAAAAGGGGTCTCTGACGGAGAGACTCCCTCTTTAAAAGGGGGCCCTGACGGAGAGACTCCCTCTTTAAAAGGGGACCCTGACGGAGAGACTCCCTCTTTAAAAGGGGTCCCTGACGGAGAGACTCCCTCTTTAAAAGGGGTCCCTGACGGAGAGACCCCCTCTTTAAAAGGGGTCCCTGACGGAGAGACTCCCTCTTTAAAAGGGGTCCCTGATGGAGAGATTCCCTCTTTAAAAGGGGTCCCTTTTGGAGAGATTCCCTCTTTAAAAGGGGTCCCTGATGGAGAGACTCCCTCTTTAAAAGGGGTCCCTGACGGAGAGACTCCCTCTTTAAAAGGGGTCCCTGACGGAGTGACTCCCTCTTTAAAAGGGGTCCCTGACGGAGAGACTCCCTCTTTAAAAGGGGTCCCTGACGGAGAGACCCCCTCTTTAAAAGGGGTCCCTGACGGAGAGACTCCCTCTTTAAAAGGGGTCCCTGATGGAGAGATTCCCTCTTTAAAAGGGGACACTGACGGAGAGACTCCCTCTTTAAAAGGGGTCCCTGACGGAGAGACTCCCTCTTTAAAAGGGGTCCCTGACGGAGAGACTCCCTCTTTAAAAGGGGTCCCTGACGGAGAGACTCCCTCTTTAAAAGGGGTCCCTGATGGAGAGGCTCCCTCTTTAAAAGGGGTCCCTGACGGAGAGTCTCCCTCTTTAAAAGGGGTCCTTGACGGAGAGACTCCCTCTTTAAAAGGGGTCCCTGACGGAGAGATTCCCTCTTTAAAAGGGGACACTGACGGAGAGACTCGCTCTTTAAAAGGGGTCCCTGACTGAGAGACTCCCTCTTTAAAAGGGGTCCCTGACTGAGAGACTCCCTCTTTAAATGGGGTCCCTGACGGAGAGACTCCCTCTTTAAAAGGAGTCCCTGACGGAGAGACTCCCTCTTTAAAAGGGGTCTCTGACGAAGACACTCCCTCTTTAAAAGGGGTCCCTGACGGAGAGACTCCCTCTTTAAAAGCGGTCCCTGACGGAGAGACTCCCTCTTTAAAAGGGGTCCCTGACGGAGAGACTCCCTCTTTAAAAGGGGTCCCTGACGGAGAGGCTCCCTCTTTAAAAGGGGTCCCTGATGGAGAGACTCCCTCTTTAAAAGGGGTCCCTGACGGAGAGACTCCCTCTTTAAAACCGAGGTCCCTGATGGTGAGTTCCGCCTTTAAAAAGTGCACACTGACCAGCGTAACACTACGAATCCTAAGGCCCGCGTGTGTGCGCGGGAAGCGCTGGAGTGTGCGGAGAGTGAAACATTTCCAGTGGCGCATTGCTGACCCCCTTCCCTTGTCTTTCCTCCGTCTGCACAGGTGGGCAGAATGGATTTAACATCCCCAGAGTAGAGCAGTGCCCGGAGGTGGGGGACTACTTGGCAATGAAACCCGAGGATCTGGAGGCAATGGATCCCAAGGCGATTCCCAGCTCTGCTCGCCGGCTGCTGCTAGATGCTTCCATGTGTTTCTATTATAGTCAAAGCTTGTGTCTGTACAAGTGACGTCTGTTCACCAGGATTGGAGACGGTGAGGAGTGCAGCCAGTATGGGCTTTGTATCAAATAGTGTAAATAAAAGTTCTTGCACACTTGGAAACTAATGTTAGCTCTGCTGTCCTGGGAGTGTTTGATGGGGATAGTGTAGAGGGAGCTTTTCTCTGTATCTAACCCCGTGCTGTACCTGTCCTGGGAGTGTTTGATGGGGACAGTGTAAAGGGAGCTTTACTCTGTATCTAACCCCGTGCTGTACCTGTCCTGGGAGTGTTTGATGGGGACAGTGTAAAGGGAGCTTTACTCTGTATCTAACCCCGTGCTGTACCTGTCCTGGGAGTGTTTGATGGGGACAGTGTAGAGGGAGCTTTACTCTGTATCTAACCCCGTGCTGTACCTGTCCTGGGAGTGTTTGATGGGGACAGTGTAAAGGGAGCTTTACTCTGTATCTAACCCCGTGCTGTGCCTGTCCGGGGAGTGTTTGATGGGGACAGTGTAGAGGGAGCTTTACTCTGTATCTAATCCCTTGCAGTACCTGTCCTGGGAGTGTTTGATGGGGACAGTGTTGAGGGAGCTTTACTCTGTATCTAACCCCTTGCTGGACCTGTCCTGGGAGTGTTTGATGGGGCCAGTGTAGAGGGAGCTTTACTCTGTATCTAACCCCGTGCTGTACCTGTCCTGTGAGTGTTTGATGGGGATAGTGTAGAGGGAGCTTTACTCTGTATCTAACCCCGTGCTGTACCTGTCCTGGGAGTGTTTGATGGGGACACTGTAGAGGGAGCTTTACTCTGTATCTAACCCCTTGCTGGACCTGTCCTGGGAGTGTTTGATGGGGCCAGTGTAGAGGGAGCTTTACAATGTATCTAACCCCGTGCTGTACCTGTCCTGTGAGTGTTTGATGGGGACAGTGTAGAGGGAGCTTTACTCTGTATCTAACCCCGTGCTGTACCTGTCCTGGGAGTGTTTGATGGGGACAGTGTAGAGGGAGCTTTACTCTGTATCTAACCCTGTGCTGTACCTGTCCTGGGAGTGTTTGATGGGGACAGTGTAGAGGGAGCTTTACTCTGTATCTAACCCCTTGCTGTACCTGTCCTGGGAGTGTTTGATGGGGCCAGTGTAGAGGGAGCTTTACTCTGTATCTAACCCCATGCTGTACCAGTCCTGTGAGTGTTTAATGGGGACAGTGTAGAGGGAGCTTTACTCTGTATCTAACCCCGTGCTGTACCTGTCCTGGGAGTGTTTGATGGGGACAGTGTAGAGGGAGCTTTACTCTGTATCTAACCCCGTGCTGTACCTGTCCTGGGAGTGTTTGATGGTGACACTGTAGAGTGAGCTTTACTCGGTATCTAACCCCGTGCTGTACCTGTCCTGGGAGTGTTTGATGGGGACAGTGTAGAGGGAGCTTTACTCTGTATCTAACTCCATGCTGTACCTATCCTGGGAGTGTTTTATGGGGACAGTGTAGAAAGAGCTTTACTCTGTATCTAACCCCGTGCTGTACCTGTCCTGGGAGTGTTTGTTGGGGACAGTGTAGAGGGAGCTTTACTCTGTATCTAACCCGTGCTGTACCTGTCCTGGGAGTGTTTGTTGGGGACAGTGTAGAGGGAGCTTTACTCTGTATCTAACCCGTGCTGTACCTGTCCTGGGAGTGTTTGATGGGGACAGTGTAGAGGGAACTTTACTCTGTATCTAACCCCGTGCTGTACCTGTCCTGGGAGTGTTTGATGGGGACAGTGTAGAGGGAGCTTTACTCTGTATCTAACCCCGTGCTGTACCTGTCCTGGGAGTGTTTGATGGGGACAGTGTAGAGGGAGCTTTACTCTGTATTTAACCCTGTGCTGTACCTGTCCTGGGAGTGTTTGATGGGGACAGTGTAGATGGAGCTTTACTCTGTATCTATCCCCGTGCTGTACCTGTCCTGGGAGTGTTTGATGGGGACAGTGTAGAGGGAGCTTTACTCTGTATCTATCCCCGTGCTGTACCTGTCCTGGGAGTGTTTGATGGGGACAGTGTAGAGGGAGCTTTACTCTGTATCTAACTCCGTGCTGTACCTGTCCTGGGAGTGTTTGCTGGGGACAGTGTAGAGGGAGCTTTACTCTGTATCCAACACCGTGCTGTACCTGTCCTGGGAGTGTTTGATGGGGACAGTGTAGATGGAGCTGTACTCTGTATCTATCCCCGTGCAGTACCCGTCCTGGGAATGTTTGATGGGGACAGTGTAGAGGGAGCTTTACTCTGTATCTCACCCCGAGCTGTACCTGTGCTGGGAGTGTTTGATTGGGACAGTGTAGAGAGAGCTTTACTCTGTATCTAACCCCGTGCTGTACCTCTCCTGGGAGTGTTTGATGGGGACAGTGTAGAGGGAGCTTTACTCTGTATCTAACCCCATGCTGTACCTGTCCTGGGAGTGTTTGATGGGGACAGTGTAGAGGGAGCTTTACTCTGTATCTCACCCCGAGCTGTACCTGTCCTGGGAGTGTTTGATTGGGACAGTGCATAGAACATAGAACTATACAGCGCAGTACAGGCCCTTCGGCCCACGATGTTGCACCGCCATGGGAAGTCAAAAAACAAAAGCCATCTAACCTACACTATCCCATTATCATCCATATGCTTATCCAATAAACCTTTAAATGCCCTCAATGTTGGCGAATTCACTACTGTAGCAGGTAGGGCATTCCACGGCCTCACCACTCTTTGCGTAAAGAACCTACCTCTGACCTCTGTCCTATAACTATTACCCCTCAGTTTAAGGCTATGTCCCCTCGTGCTAGCCATTTCCATCCGCGGGAGCAGGCTCTCACTGTCTACCCTATCTAACCCTCTGATCATTTTGTATGCCTCTATTAAGTCTCCTCTTAACCTTCTTCTCTCTAACGAAAACAACCTGAAGTCCACCAGCCTTTCCTCATAAGATTTTCCCTCCATACCAGGCAACATCCTGGTAAATCTCCTCTGCACCCGTTCCAAAGCTTCCACGTCCTTCCTATAATGAGGTGACCAGAACTGTACGCAATACTCCAAATGCGGCCGTACCAGAGTTTTGTACAGCTGCAACATGACCTCATGACTCCGGAACTCAATCCCTCTACCAATAAAGGCCTACACACCATCGGCCTTCTTCACAACCCTATCAGCCTGGGTGGCAACTTTCAGGGATCTATGTACATGGACACCTAGATCCCTCTGCTCATCCACACTTCCAAGAATTTTACCATTAGCCAAATATTCCGCATTCCTGTTATTCCTTCCAAAGTGAATTACCTCACACTTCTCTACATTAAACTCCATTTGCCACCTCTCAGCCCAGCTCTGCAGCTTATCTATGTCCCTCTGTAACCTGCAACATCCTTCCGCACTGTCGACAACACCACCGACTTTAGTGTTGTCTGCAAATTTACTCACCCACCCTTCTGCGCCCTCCTCTAGGTCATTTATAAAAATGACAAACAGCAACAGCCCCAGAACAGATCCTTGTGATACGCCACTTGTAACTGAACTCCATTCTGAACATTTCCCATCAACCACCACCCTCTGTCTTCTTTCAGCTAGCCAGTTTCTTATCCAAACTGCTAAATCATCCTCAATCCCCAGCAGAGGGAACTTTACTCTGTATCTAACCCTGTGCTGTACCTGTCCTGGGAGTGTTTGATGGGGACAGTGCACAGGGAGCTTTACTCTGTCTCTAACCCTGTGCTGTACCTGTCCTGGGAGTGTTTGATGGGGACAGTGTAGAGGGAACTTTACTCTGTATCTAACCCCGTGCTGTCCCTTACCTGGGAGTGTTTGATGGGGACAGCGCAGAGGGAGTTTTACTCTGTATCTAACCCCGTGCTGTACCAGTCCTGGGAGTGTTTGATGGGGACAGTGCAGAGGGAGTTTTACTCTGTATCTAACCCCGTGCTGTACCTGTCCTGGGAGTGTTTGATGGGGACAGTGTAGAGGGAGCCTTACTCTGTATCTAGCCCCGTGCTGTACCTGTCCTGGGAATGTTTGATTGGGACAGTGTAGAGGGAGCTTTACTCTGTATCTAACCCCGTGCTGTACCTGTCCTGGGAGTGTTTGATGGGGACAGTGTAGAGGGAGCTTTACTCTGTATCTAACCCCGTGCTGTACCTGTCCTGGGAGTGTTTGATGGGGACAGTGTAGAGGGAGCTTTACTCTGTATCTAACCCCGTGCTGTACCTGTCCTGGGAGTGTTTGATGGGGACAGTGTAGAGGGAACTTTACTCTGTATCTAACCCCGTGCTGTACCTGTCCTGGGAGTGTTTGATGGGGACAGTGTAGAGGGAACTTTACTCTGTATCTAACCCCGTGCTGTACCTGTCCTGGGAGTGTTTGATGGGACAGTGTAGAGGGAGCTTTACTCTGTATCTAAACCCGTGCTGTACCTGTCCTGGGAGTGTTTGATGGGAACAGTGTAGAGGGAGCTTTACTCTGTATCTAACCCCGTGCTGTACCTGTCCTGGGAGTGTTTGATGGGGACAGTGTAGAGGGAGCTTTACTCTGTATCTAACCCCGTGCGGTACCTGTCCTGGGAGTATTTGATGGGGACAGTGTAGAGGGAACTTTACTCTGTATCTAACCCCGTGCTGTACCTGTCCTGGGAGTGTTTGATGGGGACAGTGTAGAGGTATCTAACCCCCTGCTGTACCTGTCCTGGGAGTGTTTGATGGGGACAGTGTAGATGGAGCTTTACTCTGTATCTAACCCCGTGCTGTACCTGTCCTGGGAGTGTTTGATGGGGACAGTGTCGAGGGAGCTTTACTCTGTATCTAACCCCGTGCGGTACCTGTCCTGGGATTATTTGATGGGGACAGTGTGTGGCAATACCAGGTATTGCGGTACCAGAGAGAGGAATGACCATTGGCTAGACCGCGGGGTCTACCATTGGGCAATGTACATAGCCCCGCCCTGAGAGGCAGGGTATAAGAACCAATGCCGTCCCAGCAGCCTTCACTTCTGTAACTTCGCTGCTGGGTACAGTTCTATCTGATTAAAGCTGAATTGATATGACTCCACGTGGTCTCAAGAGTATTGATTGTGTATCAATTTAATCAGATAAGTACTTTGAAGGATGGATCTCCGCATCAAGCCGGCGTGCTTCAGCTCAGCCCTCACGCAGAAAACTCTGCCGCGATTTTTAAGCATTGGCTGGCACGCTTCCAGAGCTACCTCGAGACGGCTGCCGACACCCCCACGGAAAGGCAGAAAATACACCTCCTACGCTCGCGGGTCAGCCCGGCGATCTACCCCCTGATCGAAGGGGCGGCGAACTATGATAAAGCCATGGAACTGCTGGAAGGACACTACATTCGTCCACTTAATCAGGTCTACGCCCGTCACCTACTGGCAACGAGACGACAGAGCCCAAATGAGACGCTAGAAGATTTCTACAGGGCACTGATCGTGCTGCGCCAGAACTGCGGCTGCCCAGCGGTGACGGCGAACGAGCACTCCGAACTTTTAATTCGAGACGCTTTCGTGGCAGGTATGATCTCCCCCGACATTCGCCGAAGGCTACTCGAAATGGACACGCTAGGCCTCACCGAGGCCCGGGCCCTGGCAGGGTCCATGGACGTGGCGTACAAAAACGCACTTTCATACGCTCCCCCGCGCACTGCGCCCCCCTGGGCTTCGTGGCACCCCGCCGCGGCAGCCCCCCAGACTCACCCGCTAACTCCGCAGGCCTGCGCGGCAAGGCGCCCCTCTACCGCCGCCGGCCAACGCTGCTTCTTCTGCGGCCAGGCGAATCACCCGCGCGCGCTGTCCGGCCCGCACCGTCACCTGCAAAGGGTGCTGCAAGAAAGGCCACTGTGCCGCGATCTGCCTCGCTCGCGCGGTGAACGCAGTATCCAATGACTACCTTCAGCCGTTCTTCCAGCCGCCCGCTCTGCAACCACAGCCGTTCTTCCAAGTCCCGACCGTCTCGGGCCCACCGCCGGACTCCCTTTTCCCTGCCCCGCCGACCCAAGGCGCACCGTAGCCTTTGCCCCGCCAGGCAGCGTCGCAGCCGTGGCCATTCTTCCCTCCGGCAACCATGCTGGAGGAGTGCGCGCAGACATTTTGTCCCTCGCCGGTCCAATCGGCGGGGTCTCTGTCCCCGAACTCCACATGCGATCCATGGCCGCGCCATCTTGGATAGGGCCTCAAGCCCCCAGCATGGCTGGCTACGCGCTGCCGGACTAAAACCCTTTGCTGCAGCTGGCCTCCGCCACGCTGGAGCAGCGTACACCGCCAGTTTGCTCCTCCCCGCCGCCATCTTCGGAGTCCCTGGACTCCACGTGCGATCCATGGCCGGCGCATCTTGGATGGGGCCTCAAGCCCCCTGCACGGCTGGCTATGCGCTGCCCGACCAAAACCCTTTGTTGCAGCTGGCCTCCGCCTCGCGGGAGCAGAGTGCGCCGCCATTTTGTCCCTCCCTGCCGCCATTTTGTTCCTCCCCGCCGCCATCTTCGGAGTCCCCGGACTCCATGTGCGATCCATGGACGGCGCCATCTTGGATGGGGCCGCAAGCCCCCAACATGGCTGACGATGCGCTGCCCGATCTTCTTCACTCCTTGTTGCAGCTGGCCTCCATTACCCTGGACCAGAGTCGGCCCCGAACGCTAGCAAAGGCCACCACGACGATCGCCATCAACGGACACGTGACGTCGTGCCTCATCAACTCCGGGAGCACGGAGAGTTTCGTCCACCCCAACATAGTAAGGCGCTGTACTCTGGTCACCTATCCCACCCAACAAAGGTTCTCCCTGGCCTCCGGGTCACACGCGGTGCAGATAAAAGGGTTCTGCCTCGCGAACCTCACCGTCCAAGGCAGGGAATTCCGCAATTTCCGCCTATACGTGCTGCCGCACCTCTGCGCAGCCACCCTTCTGGGACTGGATTTCCAGTGCCACCTACAAAGACATACTTTTAAATTCGGCGGCCCTATACCCCCCCTTACTGTCTGCGGCCTCGTGACCCTTAAGGTCGACCCGCCTTCCCTGTTTGCGAACCTCACTCCGGATTGCAAACCCGTCGCCACCAGGAGCAGACGGTACAGCGCCCAGGACCGGACCTTCATCAGGTCCGAGGTCCAAAGGCTGCTGAAGGAAGGGGTCATCGAAGCGAGCAACAGCCCCTGGAGGGCTCAAGTAGTGGTGGTAAAGACCGGGGAGAAGCATAGGAAGGTCATCGACTACAGTCAGACCATCAACCGGTTTACGCAGCTGGACGCGTCCCCTCTCCCCCGTATTGCCGACCTGGTAAACAGGATTGTGCAATACAAGGTCTTCTCCACGGTGGATCTCAAGTCTACCTACCACCAGCTACCCCTCCGTACTAGTGACCACCAGTACACTGCCTTTGAAGCACATGGGTGGCTCTACCACTTTTTAAGGGTTCCCTTCGGTGTCACAAAGGGGGTCTCGGTCTTCCAACGCGAGATGGACCGAATGGTTGACCGGTACGGTTTACGGGCAACATTCCCGTATCTTGATAATGTCACCATCTGCGGCCACGACCAGCAGGACCACGACACCAACCTCTGAAAATTTCTCCAGACCGCGCACCTCCTGAATCTGACCTACAATAAGGAGAAGTGCGTGTTTAGCACCGACCGTCTAGCCATTCTAGGCTACGTAGCGCGAAATGCGAGTTATAGGCCGCGACCCCGAACGCATGCGCCACCTTATGGAGTTCCCCCTCCCTCACTGCTCCAAGGCCCTGAAGCGCTGCCTCGGCTTCTTTAGCTACTATGCACAATGGGTCCCCAATTACGCCGACACGGCTCGACCCCTAATCCAATCCACAACCTTCCCCCTGTCGACGGAGGCCCGCCATGCCTTCTGCCGCATCAAAGCGGACATCGCAAAAGCCACGATGCGCGCCATCGACGAGTCCCTCCCCTTCCAGGTCGAGAGCGACGCGTCTGACGTAGCTCTAGCGGCCACCCTTAACCAAGCGGGCAGACCCGTGGCCTTCTTCTCCCGCACTCTCCATGCCTCCGAAATTCGCCACTCCTCGGTCGAAAAGGAGGCCCAGGCCATAGTGGAAGAGATGCGGCACTGGAGGCATTACCTGGCCGGCAGGAGATTCACTCTCCTCACGGACCAACGGTCGGTGGCGTTCATGTTCGATAATCCCAGCGGGGCAAGATCAAGAACGACAAGATCTTGCGGTGGAGGATCGAACTCTCCACCTTCAATTACGAGATCTTGTATCGTCCCGGGAAGCTGAACGAGCCTCCTGATGCCCTATCCCGCGGCACTTGTGCCACCGCGCAAGTAGACCGCCTCCGAGCCCTCCACGAGGACCTCTGCCACCCGGGAGTCACCCGGTTCTTCCATTTCGTTAAGTCCCGGAACCTGCCTTACTCCATCGAGGAGGTCAGGACAGTCACCAGGGACTGCCGAATCTGCGCGGAGTGCAAACTGCACTTCTACCGACCAGAGAAAGCGCACCTGATAAAGGCTTCCCGTCCCTTTGAACGCCTCAGCATGGACTTCAAAGGCCTCCTCCCCTCCATCGACCACAACACGTATTTCCTGAACGTGATTGATAAGTACTCCCGGTTCCCATTCGCCATCCCCTGCCCGGACATGACCACAACCACCGTCATCAAGGCACTCCAAACTATTTTTACACTGTTCGGTTTCCCCGCATACATCCACAGTGATAGGGGGTCCTCCTTTATGAGCGACGAGCTGCGCCAGTTCCTGCTAAGCAAAGGCATCGCCTCGAGCAGGACGACCAGCTATTATCCCTGGGGAAACGGGCAGGTAGAAAGGGAGAACGGAACGGTCTGGAAGACCGTCCTGCTGGCCCTACCGTCCAGGAATCTCCCAGTCTCCCGCTGGCAAGAAGTCCTCCCAATGGCCCTTCACTCCATCCGGTCGCTGCTCTGTACTACCACGAACCAGAAACCTCCTGAACGTCTCCTTGTTTTCCCCAGGAAGTCCTCCTCGGGGACCTCGCTCCCAACCTGGCTAGCCACACCCGGACCCGTCCTGCTGCGGAAACATGCGAGGGCGCACAAGTCGGACCCGCTGTTCGAAAGGGTCCACCTGTTGCATGCCAACCCCCAGTACGCCGACATAGCATTCCCCGACGGACGCCAAGATACGGTCTCCCTCCGGGACCTGGCGCCCGCCGGAGCACCACGCGCGCCCGAGCCACTGCCCCCACCCCCCCACCCCACCGGAGGGTCAGTACTGCCGCCAGAACCCCGACCCAGAGCCGAGCAGGCACCGACGCCCCCTACAGGCACCCCTTCCTTCTGCCCATCTTTCGTCCTTACAGCGCCGCCTAGGGGTGACGAAACTGCCTGGGAGGAAGACACCACGTTCCCGGAGTCACTACTGCCGGGGCCCTCAACAGGATCGCCGCCGAAACTTAGACGCTCCAGTAGGACGACCAGGCCGCCCGATCGTCTGATTGCAGCACCATGAAGAAAATTAACAACACCCTCGATAGCATGGTACCTGCAATACCTGGTCCTACCATGAAAAGGTGACAGTAATACTGTGGCCATCACCCCGCAGGCTCTTTTTTAACAGGGGGTGAATGTGTAGTAATACCAGGTATTGCGGGTACCAGAGAGAGGAAGATAACCGATTTGGCTAGACCGCGGGGGTCTACCATTGGGCAATGTACATAGCCCCGCCCTGAGAGGCGGGGTATAAGAACCAATGCCGTCCCAGCAGCCTTCACTTCTGTAACTTCGCTGCTGGGTACAGTTCTATCTGATTAAAGCTGAATCGATATGACTCCACGTGGACTCAAGAGTATTGATTGTGTATCACAGTGTAGAGGGAGCTTTACTCTGTATCTAACCCCGTGCTGTCCCTGTCCTGGGAGTGTTTTGATGGGGACAGTGTAGAGGGGAGCTTTACTCTGTATCTAACCCCGTGCTGTCCCTGTCCTGGGAGTGTTTGATGGGGACAGTGTAGAGGGAGCTTTACTCTGTATCTAACCCCGTGCTGTTACTCTGTCCTGGGAGTGTTTGATGGGGACCAGTGTAGAGGGAGCTTTACTCTGTACCTAACCCCGTGCTGTACCTGTCCTGGGAGTGTTTGATGGGGACAGTGTAGAGGGAGCTTTACTCTGGTACCTAAACCCCGTGCTGTACCTGTCCTGGGAGTGTTTGATGGGGACAGTGTGGAGGGAGCTTTACTCTGTATCTACCCGTGCTGTACCTGTCCTGGGAGTGTTTGATGGGGGACAGTGTAGAGGGAGCTTTACTCTGTATCTAACCCCGTGCTGTCCCTGTCCTGGGAGTGTTTGATGGGGACAGTGTAGAGGGAGCTTTACTCTGTATCTAACCCCGTGCTGTACCTGTCCTGGGAGTGTTTGATGGGGACAGTGTAGAGGGAGCTTTACTCTGTACCTAACCCCGTGCTGTACCTGTCCTGGGAGTGTTGATGGGGACAGTGTAGAGGGAGCTTTACTCTGTACCTAACCCCGTGCTGTACCTGTCCTGGGAGTGTTTGATGGGGACAGTGTGGAGGGAGCTTTACTCTGTATCTAACCCGTGCTGTACTCTGTCCTGGGAGTGTTTGATGGGGGACAGTGTAGAGGGAGCTTTACTCTGTATCTAACCCCGTGCTGTACCTGTCCTGGGAGTGTTTGATGGGGACAGTGTAGAGGGAGCTTTACTCTGTATCTAACCCCGTGCTGTACCTGTCCTGGGAGTGTTTGATGGGGACAGAGTAGAGGGAGCTTTACTCTGTATCTAACCCCGTGCTGTACCTGTCCTGGGAGTGTTTGATGGGGACAGTGTAGTGGGAGCTTTACTCTGTATCTAACCCCGTGCTGTACCTGTCCTGGGAGTGTTTGATGGGGACAGTGTAGAGGGAGCTTTACTCTGTATCTAACCCCGTGCTGTACCTGTCCTGGGAGTGTTTGATGGGGAGAGTGTAGAGGGAGCTTTACTCTGTATCTAACCTCGTGCTGTACCTGTCCTGGGTGTGTTTGATGGGGACAGTGTAGAGGGAGCTTTACTCTGTATCTAACCCCGTGCTGTACCTGTTCTGGGAGCGTTTGATGGGGACAGTGTAGAGGGAGCTTTACTCTGTATCTAACCCCGTGCTGTACCTGTCCTGGGAGTGTTTGATGGGGACAGTGTAGAGGGAGCTTTACTCTGTATCTAACCCCGTGCTGTACCTGTCCTGGGAGTGTTTGATGGGGACACTGTAGAGGGAGCTTTACTCTGTATCTAACCCCGTGCTGTACCTGCCCTGGGAGTGTTTGATGGGGACAGTGTAGAGGGAGCTTTACTCTGTATCTAACCCCGTGCTGTACCTGTCCTGGGAGTGTTTGATGGGGACAGTGCAGAGGGACCTTTACTCTGTATCTAACCCCGTGCTGTACCTGCCCTGGGAGTGTTTGATGGGGACAGTGTAGAGGGAGCTTTACTCTGTATCTAACCTCGTACTGTTCCTGTCCTGGGAGTGTTTGATGGGGACAGTGCAGAGGGACCTTTACTCGGTATCTAACCCCGTGCTGTACCTGTCCTGGGAGTGTTTGATGAGGACAGTGGAGAGGGAGCTTTACTCTGTATCTAACCCCGTGCTGTACCTGTCCTGGGAGTGTTTGATGGGGACAGTGTAGAGGGAGCTTTACTCTGTATCTAACCCCGTGCTGTACCTGTCCTGGGAGTGTTGGATGGGGACAGGATGTGTCTCTGTGGATTTTATTTTATTAAGGGATGTGGGACTTTATTGCCCGTCCCTAATTGCCCCTCGAGGAGGTGGTGGGTGAGCCGCCTTCTCGAACCGGCTGCAGTCCCTGTGTGGTGTGGGTAACACCCACAGTGCTGTCAGGGAGGGAGTTCCAGGATTGTGACCCGGCGACAGTGAAGGAACGGCCGATATATTTCCCAGTCAGGGTGGTGAGTGTGGGGCTTGGAGGGGAACTTGCAGGTGGTGGAGTTCCCCATGTGTCTGCTGCCCCTTGTCCTTCTAGATGGTAGAGGTGGTGGGTTTGGAAGGTGCTGTCGAAGGAGCCTTGGTGAGTCGCTGCGGTGCATCTTGTAGATGGTACACACGCTGCTGTCACTGTGCGTCGGTGGTGGAGGGAGTGAATGTTTGTGGATGGGGTGCCGATCAAAGCGGGGCTGCTTTGTCCTGGACGGTGTCGAGCTTCTCGAGTGTTGTCGGAGCCGCACTCACCCAGGCAAGTGGAGAGTATCCCATCACACTCCCGACTTGTGGACAGGCTTTTGGGGGGGGAGTCAGGAGGTGAGTTACTCTCCGCAGGATTCCCAGCCTCTTTCGTAAGTGAATTCTG
The DNA here is from genome assembly GCF_047496885.1 of Scyliorhinus torazame. Taxonomy (NCBI): domain Eukaryota; kingdom Metazoa; phylum Chordata; class Chondrichthyes; order Carcharhiniformes; family Scyliorhinidae; genus Scyliorhinus; species Scyliorhinus torazame. The sequence goes on from NC_092711.1 coordinate 134,883,360, forward strand.
GCAACATTTTGTGACAAAAAAAACTGTGGGTCGGATTTTCCGATGCTGCGGCTATGTCTGCAGGATCCATCTGGTCTTACGTCCAAAATGTCGGCGCCGCCCACACGCCGTTGATCCGCCCATTGGGAGGTTGGCAGCCGCGCCACGTAAACCCCCGGCTTTACCCGCAGATACAGAATGGCCGGGTCCGTACAACATGGCGCCAGCCGCGCGCGAACCTGTCCTGCCAGAAGCCCCCCCCCCCCCCTCTATAACACCCCTCGCCACCCTCCACCAGACCCCCCTGCCAGCGGAACGGTGTGCCCCCTTCCCCGCCCCCCCCCCGGGCGGCGCTGGACCACAGTCCGCAGCCGTCACGCGAGTTCCCCGAAAGGGGAGAGGACACGCGCCCCACGCCGTCAGGAATTTGGCCCATCGGGGGGAGAGCCTGAGGTGACTCCCCGAGGCCGTACCCATTGCGGAGTGCGGCGTACTCCTCGAGTACGTCATTTTGAGGGGGGGCGGGGCATCGGACAAACGGCGCCGCCCCCCCCCCCCCCCCACCCCCCCCGCCCCCCCCCGATTGCGGCGACGAAATGGATTCTCCGGCCGAGCGCTGAACACCCTTTGGTCTCGCCGACCGGAGAATCCGGCCCTGTGTCTTGTTTTGTTGGCGTGATTTTGGTCTTCGCGCGACATGGCTTCCAATATCCTTTTTTAAAAGCCGGGGGTGGGGGTGGGGGGGGGGGCGGGGTGGGATTTTGGCAGCTTTCATCTCCGCCAACTCTTTTGCAGAACCACCAGCGTTAATACAGCCAACCCCCCCCCCCCAAAATAAAGGGCCGACACAAAATGGACTCCAGCAGCGAAGGGCGGTGGGAGGGGAGTGGGGGGGGGGGAATGTACAAGTACTGCCACGCGTCCCTCAATGCAGGAGTTGCACAGAACACATGGAGCCTGTAAATCGAAGTGATTTTATTTCATTTATTCATACAGTCTGTATATAACATATTTTATATATACGGCCATCACACAATGTTAATACTTTTTTCATTAATAATTAATCATTATAGAGACGATTGCGAAGAGACAGGCCTCCGTGTTGGCAATGGGTCCTCCCCAGAAACCCTTGACCATGAACATTCTCCCCTCCCCTCCTCTCTCTCTCTGGCTCACCCGAGGGGAGTTTGGCGAGGGAGCGGTGTGGCTGTGAAAGGGTTGAATTGGCGAGTGCGGGGGGGGGGATTGCGGCCCTCTTTCCAAGTGCCCCCCCCCCTTCCCACCAGCAGAAGTGTGGGTTGCTGACTCCTCCCCTGCCCCTACCCTCCCCGGCCACCCTCCTAACCTAGGCCGACGACACGGTCAAGCTTGCTAACACCACTGCAAGTGAGAAGGGTGTCCCCGGTCCGAGCGTATCAGCGTTTTATAAAAAGATCCTGCCTGGTGCAGGGTGGCAGGAATTTGTGCTTTTTCAGGGGAGGGCAGTTCTCGGGTGCCCCCCGCCTACTTCCTGCCAGCCTCTCCCCCTTTACCGGTTTTCCCAGATCCACAGCAATTGTACACACTATGCCATAACCCGCCCTCGGGCCTACACTTGCAGTTGGGTTTTGGTGTTTTGTACCACATGACTTTAACCCCCCCCCCCACCATTTGTGAGTGTGAGAGTAGTCTCTTTTCCCTCTCCCCCCCCCCACCATTTGTGAGTGTGAGAGTAGTCTCTTTTCCCTCTCTCCCCCCCTCCACCCTGACTCTCTTCAACACGCCCGCTTCTTCCCGACCGAAGCCCTGTGCCAGGTGGGCGGAGCAGTGAGGTTGGTGGGTCGCCCCCACCAAAGTGGCCCTCCTCCACGCGTGAGCCCAGAATGGCATGTGTGGGCAGGATGACTCGCTGTGAAGGAGGGAAGGATGGAGATGGGAAGGATGCAGGTGGTGGAGGGGTAATGGGTTGGAGCGAGGGTCTGAAGCCCCCCCCCTTAAGCTCCAATGTCATTCCTCGATGTCAGGTTCAGTGCTAGGGATTTGTCAACAAAATGGCCACAGCCTGAAACGTCAGCAAAATGGCAGCCCAACTGAATTGTCAGCAAAGATGGCCGGCCAAATGAAGTGTCGGCAAAAATGGCCACCTGCATGGAGAGTCAGCATAATAATCGCCGCCCACATGAAGTGTCAGAAAAATGGCCGCCCGCATGGAGTGTCTGCAAAATGGCTGCCTGTATGAATTGTCAGTGAGATGAGTATCAGGGAAATGACTGCTCGCATGAAGCGGTAGCAAAATGGCGCCCACATGAACAGTCGGGGAAATGGCCGCTTGCATGAAGTGGCAGCAAAATGGTTTCCCGCCTGAGTTAAATGACGGTTGCGTTATGCATTAACGAAAGTGTCAATGTTGGATGTTTCAATGTTCCGTTTTTTTTCCTAAACCGTGCCCCCCTCCCCCCGCCGGCCCCCATCTCCGCCAGAAGTTATTCCGAATGCAACAAAACCAACGCCAAGCCTGGCAGGCATCTCGAGAGCACCTCCCACCCGGAATTTGGAAAGTTAGAAGAAAAACGAGAGAGAGAAACAAGCTCACAAAACTCAGAAGCTAAATGTGGGGTAGTAGAGGTGATTGCACGATTGGCCAGCACTTGCGGGAAAATCCTGAGTGCGCTGGGAATCACGCCATCATCCGATTTACGATTATCAGGCGGGCTTCGCAATGCGTCTCACGCAGATGTGCTAGAAGCTGCATAATATCAGTGAGCAGGGATCTGTCCCCTCGCAGGCGAAAGGAACATGTCCAGGCCAACGCATGTGTGAATTTAAAAAAAAAAGGGGGGGGGGTACAATAGTTCCTGCCGCATTTCTCCACAGCTAAGCCCTGGCATTTGGAAGTCTTGCGTCTGACGGGTGCAAGATTAAAAACTTTGACTGTCTTTCCCTTTTGTTATTCGAAAAAAAATTGGGGGTCGCGTCCTGTCAAGCGACTTGTTCAAATAAAAGAGAGAGGGAGAGAGCTTGAGCCAGAGAGCACGGAAAGAGGTTGAGGTGGTGGGGGGGGGGGGGGGGGGGGGGGGGGGGGGGGCAGTGGATGAAGATGTTCGTCCCTTTCCGGAGGCCTCTATCATGCAGTGAACACAACAAAATCACCAAGGAGCGAGTCAACAGGGTGGGGCCGGAGTACGTGTCATTGCGTACGGGCTCGCCACCCCCAGGACAGAAAATTAGTTCTTTTTGTTTAATGATTTAACATAATTCTTTCACACGATTCCCCCTCCCTCCCGTCACTAAGTCTTCGATCGTAACTTCCTTCTTTTCCACCCTCCCACCACCCTCCCACTCCCACCTCCCCAGCGTCCGACCCAGCCAAGTCGGAAGGACTGAAGGACAGGATACTTCGTTCCCTGTGAGGTGAAAGGCGTACGTTCTTTTTCCCCGTTCGGGTTTGTACGGCCCGCTGTCCGTCCGTCCGCCCCCTCCCCAACCCCCTCTCCCCCCCCCCCCGCCGCCGGCGCTCGGCGCGCCTGCTCCTCTTAGCAGGAGACCTCCATGGTGTGCGAGGGGCTGGAGGTCAGCTGCCCGGCGTCGCTGCCCTGGGACAGAGTGCGAGACCGCGAGCGGGATCCGTCGACCGAGGCGCCCGACAGCGAGGTGGTGCGGGAGCGGGACAGCCTGGTCATCCCGGCGGACGGCACTGTGGTTGTGGAGGATGAGGGGAGAGAGAGAGAGAGAGAGAGAGAGAGAGGGGAAGGTGAGGGGGGTAATGAAAGTGAGAGAGGGAGGGAGAGAGAGAGAGGTAGGGGGAAAGAGGGCGGGAGAGGTAAAGAAAGAGAGAGAGACCGAGAGAGAGAAAGAAAGAGAGAGGGAGAGACAGAGAGGAAGCGAAAGGGAAAGAGCGAGGGGTAGAGAGAGTGTGGGTGGGAGAGAGAGGGAGGGAGAAAGACATGGGTGGGAAGGAAAAAAAGAAAAGAATGACAATTAAACAGTTAAGGAACCGAACACAGTCTGTTCCGCGGCGCGACCGACACCAGATCTGATCATTTGCACAGGACCAAAGGACATCAATTGGACATACAACAACAATGTAGAGGGAGCTTTACTCTGTATCTAACCCTGTGCTGTACCTGTCCTGGGAGTGTTTGATGGGGACAGTGTAGAGGGAGCTTTACTCTGTATCTAACCCCGTGCTGTACCTGTCCCGGGAGTGTTTGATGGGGACAGTGTAGAGGGAGCGTTACTCTGTATCTAACCCCGTGCTGTACCTGTCCTGGGAGTGTTTGATGGGAACAGTGCAGAGGGAGCATTACTCTGTATCTAACCCCGTGCTGTACCTGTCCTGGGAGTGTTTGATGGGGACAGTGTAGAGGGAGCGTTACTCTGTATCTTACCCCGTGCTGTACCTGTCCTGGGAGTGTTTGATGGGGACAGTGTAGAGGGAGCTTTACTCTGTATCTAACCCCGTGCTGTACCTGTCCTGGGAGTGTTTGATGGGGACAGTGTAGAGGGAGCTTTACTCTGTATCTAACCCCGTGCTGTACCTGTCCTGGGAGTGTTTGATGGGGACAGTGTAGAGGGAGCTTTACTCTGTATCTAACCCCGTGCTGTACCTGTCCTGGGAGTGTTTGATGGGGACAGTGTAGAGGGAGCTTTACTCTGTATCTAACCCTGTGCTGTACCTGGCCTGGGAGTGTTTGATGGGGACAGTGTAGACAGAGCTTTACTCTGTATCTAACCCCGTGCTGTACCTGTCCTGGGAGTGTTTGATGGGGTAGTGTAGGGGGAGCTTTACTCTGTATCGAACCCCGTGCTGTACCTCTCCTGGGAGTGTTTGATGGGGACAGTGTAGATGGAGCTTAATTCTGTATCTAACCGCGTGCTGTACCTGTCCTGGGAGTGTTTGATGGGGTAGTGTAGAGGGAGCTTTACTCTCTATCTAACCCCGTGCTGTACCTGTCCTGGGAGTGTTTGATGGGGTAGTGTAGAGGGAACTTTACTCTGTATCTAACACCGTGCTGTTCCTGTCCTGGGAGTGTTTGATGGGGACAGTGCAGAGGGAGGTTTATTCTGTATCTAACCCCATGCTGTTCCTGTCCTGGGAGTGTTTGATGGGGACTGTGTAGAGGGAGCTTTACTCTGTAGCTAACCCCATGCTGTAACTGTCCTGGGAGTGTTTGATGGGGACAGTATAGAGGGAGCTTTACTCTGTATCTAACCACGTGCTGTACCTGTGCTGGGAGTGTTTGATGGGGACAGTGTAGAGGGAGCTTTACTCTGTATCTAACCCCGTGCTGTCCCTGTCCTGGGAGTGTTTGATGGGGACTGTGTAGAGGGATCTTTACTCTGTATCTAACCCCGTGCTATGCCTGTCCTGGGAGTGTTTGATGGGGACAGTGTAGAGGGAGCTTTACTCTGTATCTAACCCCGTGCTGTCCCTGTCCTGGGAGTGTTTGATGGGGACAGTGTAGAGGGAGCTTTACTCTGTATCTAACCCCGTGCTGTCCCTGGGAGCTTTACTCTGTATCTAACCCCGTGCTGTACCTGTCCTGGGAGTGTTTGATGGGGACATTGTAGATGGAGCTTTATTCTGTATCTAACCCCATGCTGTTCCTGTCCTGGGAGTGTTTGATGGGGACAGTGTAGAGGGAGCTTTACTCTGTAGCTAACCCCATGCTGTAACTGTCCTGGGAGTGTTTGATGGGGTCAGTATAGAGGGAGCTTTACTCTGTATCTAACCACGTGCTGTACCTGTGCTGGGAGTGTTTGATGGGGACAGTGTAGAGGGAGCTTTACTCTGTATCTAACCCCGTGCTGTCCCTGTCCTGGGAGTGTTTGATGGGGACTGTGTAGAGGGATCTTTACTCTGTATCTAACCCCGTGCTATGCCTGTCCTGGGAGTGTTTGATGGGGACAGTGTAGAGGGAGCTTTACTCTGTATCTAACCCCGTGCTGTCCCTGTCCTGGGAGTGTTTGATGGGGACAGTGTAGAGGGAGCTTTACTCTGTATCTAACCCCGTGCTGTCCCTGTCCTGGGAGTGTTTGATGGGGACTGTGTAGAGGGATCTTTACTCTGTATCTAACCCCGTGCTGTACCTGTCCTGGGAGTGTTTGATGGAGACAGTGTATAGGGAGCTTTACTCTGTATCTAACCCCGTGCTGTCCCTGTCCTGGGAGTGTTTGATGGGGACAGTTTATAGGGAGCTTTACTCTGTATCTAGCCCCGTGCTGTACCTGTCCTGTGAGTGTTTGAAAAGGACAGTGTAGAGTGAGCTTTACTCTGGATCTAACCCCGTGCTGTCCCTGTCCTGGGAGTGTTTGATGGGGACTGTGTAGAGGGATCTTTACTCTGTATCTAACCCCGTGCTGTACCTGTCCTGGGAGTGTTTGATGGGGACAGTGTAGAGGGAGATTTACTCTGTATCTACCCCCGTGCTTTCCCTGTCCTGGGAGTGTTTGATGGGGACAGTGTATAGGGAGCTTTACTCTGTATCTAACCCGGTGTTGTACCTGTCCTGGGAGTGTTTGATGGGGACAGTGTGGAGGGTGCTTTACTCTGTCGCTAACCCCGTGCTGTACCTGTCCTGGGCGTGTTTGATGGGGTAGTGTAGAGGGAGCTTTACTCTGTATCTAATCCCGTGCTGTCCCTGTCCTGGGAGTGTTTGCTGGGGTAGTGTCGAGGGAGCTTTACTCTGTATCTAACCCCGTGCTGTACCTCTCCTGGGAGTGTTTGATGGGGACAGTGTAGATGGAGCTTTATTCTGTATCTAACCCGTGCTGTTCCTGTCCTGGGAGTGTTTGATGGGGACAGTGTAGAGGGAGCTTTACTCTGTATCTAACCCCGTGCTGTACCTCGCATGGGAGTGTTTGATTGGGACAGTGAAGAGGGAGCTTTACTCTGTATCTAACCCCGTGCTGTACCTGTCCTGGGAGTGTTTGATGGGGACAGTGTAGATGGAGCTTTATTCTGTATCTAACCCCGTGCTGTTCCTGTCCTGGGAGTGTTTGATGGGGACAGTGTAGAGGGAGCTTTACTCTGTAGCTAACCCCGTGCTGTACCTGTCCTGGGAGTGTTTGATGGGGACAGTATAGAGGGAGCTTTACTCTGTATCTAACCACGTGCTGTACCTGTCCTGGGAGTGTTTTATGGGGACAGTGTAGAGGGAGCTTTACTCTGTATCTAACCCCGTGCTGTCCCTGTCCTGGGAGTGTTTGATGGGGACTGTGTAGAGGGATCTTTACTCTGTATCTAACCCCGTGCTGTACCTGTCCTGGGAGTGTTTGATGGGGACAGTGTAGAGGGAACTTTACTCTGTATCTAACCCCGTGTGGTACCTGTCCTGGGATTATTTGATGGGGACAGTGTGTGGTAATACCAGGTATTGCGGTACCAGAGAGAGGAATGACCATTGGCTAGACCACGGGGTCTACCATTGGGCAATGTACATAGCCCCGCCCTGAGAGGCGGTGTACAAGAACCTGTGCCGTACCCAGCAGCCTTCACTTCTGTAACTTCGCTGCTGGGTACAGTTCTATCTGATTAAAGCTGAATCGATATGACTCCATGTGGACTCAAGAGTATTGATTGTGTATCAATTTAATCAGATAAGTACTTTGAAGGATGGATCTCCGCATCAAGCCGGCGTGCTTCAGCTCAGCCCTCACGCAGAAAACTCTGCCGCGATTTTTAAGCATTGGCTGGCACGCTTCCAGAGCTACCTCGAGACGGCTGCCGACACCCCCACGGAAAGGCAGAAAATACACCTCCTACGCTCGCGGGTCAGCCCGGCGATCTACCCCCTGATCGAAGGGGCGGCGAACTATGATAAAGCCATGGAACTGCTGGAAGGACACTACATTCGTCCACTTAATCAGGTCTACGCCCGTCACCTACTGGCAACGAGACGGCAGAGCCCAAATGAGACGCTAGAAGATTTCTACAGGGCACTGATCGTGCTGCGCCAGAACTGCGGCTGCCCAGCGGTGACGGCGAACGAGCACTCCGAACTTTTAATTCGAGACGCTTTCGTGGCAGGTATGATCTCCCCCGTCATTCGCCGAAGGCTACTCGAAATGGACACGCTAGGCCTCACCGAGGCCCGGGCCCTGGCAGGGTCCATGGACGTGGCGTACAAAAACGCACTTTCATACGCTCCCCCGCGCACTGCGCCCCCCTGGGCTTCGTGGCACCCCGCCGCGGCAGCCCCCCAGACTCACCCGCTAACTCCGCAGGCCTGCACGGCAAGGCGCCCCTCTACCGCCGCCGGCCAACGCTGCTTCTTCTGCGGCCAGGCGAATCAACCGCACGCGCTGTCCGGCCCGCACCGTCACCTGCAAAGGGTGCGGCAAGAAAGGCCACTATGCCGCGGTCTGCCTCGCTCGCGCGGTGAACGCAGTATCCAATGACTACCTTCAGCCGTTCTTCCAGCCGCCCGCTCTGCAACCACAGCCGTTCTTCCAAGTCCCGACCGTCTCGGGCCCACCGCCGGACTCCCTTTTCCCTGCCCCGCCGACCCAAGGCGCACCGTAGCCTTTGCCCCGCCAGGCAGCGTCGCAGCCGTGGCCATTCTTCCCTCCGGCAACCATGCTGGAGGAGTGCGCGCAGACATTTTGTCCCTCGCCGGTCCAATCGGCGGGGTCTCTGTCCCCGAACTCCACGTGCGATCCATGGCCGCGCCATCTTGGATAGGGCCTCAAGCCCCCAGCACGGCTGGCTACGCGCTGCCGGACTAAAACCCTTTGCTGCAGCTGGCCTCCGCCACGCTGGAGCAGCGTACGCCGCCAGTTTGCTCCTCCCCGCCGCCATCTTCGGAGTCCCTGGACTCCACGTGCGATCCATGGCCGGCGCATCTTGGATGGGGCCTCAAGCCCCCTGCACGGCTGGCTATGCGCTGCCCGACCAAAACCCTTTGTTGCAGCTGGCCTCCGCCTCGCGGGAGCAGAGTGCGCCGCCAGTTTGTCCCTCCCTGCCGCCATTTTGTTCCTCCCCGCCGCCATCTTCGGAGTCCCCGGACTCCATGTGTGATCCATGGACGGCGCCATCTTGGATGGGGCCGCAAGCCCCCAACATGGCTGACGATGCGCTGCCCGATCTTCTTCACTCCTTGTTGCAGCTGGCCTCCATTACCCTGGACCAGAGTCGGCCCCGAACGCTAGCAAAGGCCACCACGACGATCGCCATCAACGGACACGTGACGTCGTGCCTCATCAACTCCGGGAGCACGGAGAGTTTCGTCCACCCCGACATAGTAAGGCGCTGTTCTCTGGTCACCTATCCCACCCAACAAAGGATCTCCCTGGCCTCCGGGTCACACGCGGTGCAGATATAAGTGTTCTGCCTCGCGAACCTCACCGTCCAAGGCAGGGAATTCCGCAATTTGCGCCTATACGTGCTGCCGCACCGCTGCGCAGCCACCCTTCTGGGACTGGATTTCCAGTGCCACCTACAAAGACATACTTTTAAATTCGGCGGCCCTATACCCCCCCTTACTGTCTGCGGCCTCGTGACCCTTAAGGTCGACCCGCCTTCCCTGTTTGCGAACCTCACCCCGGATTGCAAACCCGTCGCCACCAGGAGCAGACGGTACAGCGCCCAGGACCGGACCTTCATCAGGTCCGAGGTCCAAAGGCTGCTGAAGGAGGGGGTCATCGAAGCGAGCAACAGCCCCTGGAGGGCTCAAGTAGTGGTGGTAAAGACCGGGGAGAAGCATAGGAAGGTCATCGACTATAGCCAGACCATCAACCGGTTTACGCAACTGGACACGTACCCCCTCCCCCGTATTGCCGATCTGGTAAACAGGATTGTGCAATACAAGGTCTTCTCCACGGTGGATCTCAAGTCTACCTACCACCAGCTACCCCTCCGTACTAGTGACCACCAGTACACTGCCTTCGAAGCACATGGGTGGCTCTACCACTTTTTAAGGGTTCCCTTCGGTGTCACAAAGGGGGTCTCGGTCTTCCAACGCGAGATGGACCGAATGGTTGACCGGTACGGTTTACGGGCAACATTCCCGTATCTTGATAATGTCACCATCTGCGGCCACGACCAGCAGGACCACGACACCAACCTCCGAAAATTTCTCCAGACCGCGCACCTCCTGAATCTGACCTACAATAAGAAGTGCGTGTTTAGCACCGACCGTCTAGCCATTCTAGGCTACGTAGTGCGAAATGCGAGTTATAGGCCGCGACCCCGAACGCATGCGCCACCTTATGGAGTTCCCCCTCCCTCACTGCTCCAAGGCCCTGAAGCGCTGCCTCGGCTTCTTTAGCTACTATGCACAATGGGTCCCCAATTACGCCGACACGGCTCGACACCTAATCCAATCCACAACCTTCCCCCTGTCGACGGAGGCCCGCCAGGCCTTCTGCCGCATCAAAGCGGACATCGCAAAAGCCACGATGCGCGCCATCGACGAGTCCCTCCCCTTCCAGGTCGAGAGCGACGCGTCTGACGTAGCTCTCGCGGCTACCCTTAACCAAGCAGGCAGACCTGTGGCCTTCTTCTCCCGCACTCTCCATGCCTCCGAAATTCGCCACTCCTCGGTCGAAAAGGAGGCCCAGGCCATAGTGGAAGAGGTGCGGCACTGGAGGCATTACCTGGCCGGCAGGAGATTCACTCTCCTCACGGACCAACGGTCGGTGGCCTTCAGGTTTGATAATGCACAGCGGGGCAAGATCAAGAACGACAAGATCTTGCGGTGGAGGATCGAACTCTCCACCTTCAATTACGAGATCTTGTATCGTCCCGGGAAGCTGAACGAGCCTCCTGATGCCCTATCCCGCGGCACTTGTGCCACCGCGCAAGTAGACCGCCTCCGAGGACCTCTGCCACCCGGGAGTCACCCGGTTCTTCCATTTCGTTAAGTCCCGGAACCTGCCTTACTCCATCGAGGAGGTCATGACAGCCACCAGGGACTGCCAAATCTGCGCGGAGTGCAAACTGCACTTCTACCGACCAGAGAGGGCGCATCTGATAAAGGCTTCCCGTCCCTTTGAACGCCTCAGCATGGACTTCAAAGGCCCCCTCCCCTCCATCGACCACAACACGTATTTCCTGAACGTGATTGATAAGTACTCCCGGTTCCCATTCGCCATCCCCTGCCCGGACATGACCACAACCACCGTCATCAAGGCACTCCAAACTATTTTTACACTGTTCGGTTTCCCCGCATACATCCACAGCGACAGGGGGTCCTCCTTTATGAGCGACGAGCTGCGCCAGTTCCTGCTAAGCAAAGGCATCGCCTCGAGCAGGACGACCAGCTATAACCCCTGGGGAAACGGGCAGGTAGAAAGGGAGAACGGAACGGTCTGGAAGGCCGTCCTGCTGGCCCTTCGGTCCAGGAATCTCCCAGTCTCCCGCTGGCAAGAAGTCCTCCCAGTGGCCCTTCACTCCATCCGGTCGCTGCTATGTACTACCACAAACCAGACACCTCCTGAACGTCTCCTTGTTTTCCCCAGGAAGTCCTCCTCGGGGACCTCGCTCCCAACCTGGCTAGCAACACCCGGACCCGTCCTGCTGCGGAAACATGCGAGGGCGCAAAGTCGGACCCGCTGTTCGAAAGGGTCCACCTGCTGCATGCCAACCCCCAGTACGCCTACGTAGCGTTCCCCGACGGACACCAAGATACGGTCTCCCTCCGGGACCTGGCGCCCGCCGGAGCACCACGCGCGCCCGAGCCACTGCCCCCACCCCCCCCACCCCACCGGAGGGTCAGTACTGCCGCCAGAACCCCGACCCGGAGCCGAGCAGGCACCGACGCCCCCTACAGGCACCCCTTCCTTCTGCCCATCCTTCGACCTTACAGCGCCGCCCAGGTGTGCCGAAACTGCCTGGGAGGAAGACACCACGTTCCCGGAGTCACTACTGCCGGGGCCCTCAACAGGATCGCCGCCGAAACTTAGACGCTGCAGTAGGACGACCAGGCCGCCCGATCGTCTGATTGCAGCACCATGAAGAAAATTAACAACGCAAGAACTTTCTCTGTAAACCTCGATAGCATGGTACCTGCAATACCTGGTCCTACCATGAAAAGGTGACAGTAATACTGGCCATCACCCCGCTGGCTCTTTTTTAACAGGGGGTGAATGTGGTAATACCAGGTATTGCGGTACCAGAGAGAGGAATGACCATTGGCTAGACCGCGGGGTCTACCATTGGGCAATGTACATAGCCCCGCCCTGAGAGGCGGGGTATAAGAACCAATGCCGTCCCAGCAGCCTTCACTTCTGTAACTTCGCTGCTGGGTACAGTTCTATCTGATTAAAGCTGAATCGATATGACTCCACGTGGACTCAAGAGTATTGATTGTGTATCACAGTGTAGAGGGAGCTTTACTCTGTATCTAACCCCGCGCTGTACCTGTCCTGGGAGTGTTTGATGGGGACAGTGTAGAGGGAGCTTTACTCTGTATCTAACCCCGTGCTGTACCTGTCCTGGGAGTGTTTGATGGGGACAGTGTAGAGGGAGCTTTACTCTGTATCTAACCCCGCGCTGTACCTGTCCTGGGAGTGTTTGATGGGGACAGTGTCGAGGGAGCTTTACTCTGTATCTAACCCCGCGCTGTACCTGTCCTGGGAGTGTTTGATGGGGACAGTGTAGAGGGAGCTTTACTCTGTATCTAACCCCGTGCTGTACCTGTCCTGGGAGTGTTTGATGGGGACAGTGTAGAGGGAGCTTTACTCTGTATCTAACCCCGTGCTGTACCTGTCCTGGGAGTGTTTGATGGGGAGAGTGTAGAGGGAGCTTTACTCTGTATCTAACCCCGTGCTGTACCTGTCCTGGGAGTGTTTGATGGGGACAGTGTAGAGGGAGCTTTACTCTGTATCTAACCCCGTGCTGTACCTGTCCTGGGAGTGTTTGATGGGGAGAGTGTAGAGGGAGCTTTACTCTGTATCTAACCCCGTGTGTACCTGTCCTGGGAGTGTTTGATGGGGACAGTGTAGAGGGAGCTTTACTCTGTATCTAACCTCGTGCTGTACCTGTCCTGGGTGTGTTTGATGGGGACAGTGTAGAGGGAGCTTTACTCTGTATCTAACCCCGTGCTGTACCTGTTCTGGGAGCGTTTGATGGGGACAGTGTAGAGGGAGCTTTACTCTGTATCTAACCCCGTGCTGTATCTGTCCTGGGAGTGTTTGATGGGGACAGTGTAGAGGGAGCTTTACTCTGTATCTAACCCCGTGTGTACCTGTCCTGGGAGTGTTTGATGGGGACAGTGTAGAGGGAGCTTTACTCTGTATCTAACCTCGTGCTGTACCTGTCCTGGGTGTGTTTGATGGGGACAGTGTAGAGGGAGCTTTACTCTGTATCTAACCCCGTGCTGTACCTGTTCTGGGAGCGTTTGATGGGGACAGTGTAGAGGGAGCTTTACTCTGTATCTAACCCCGTGCTGTATCTGTCCTGGGAGTGTTTGATGGGGACAGTGTAGAGGGAGCTTTACTCTGTATCTAACCCCGTGTGTACCTGTCCTGGGAGTGTTTGATGGGGACAGTGTAGAGGGAGCTTTACTCTGTATCTAACCTCGTGCTGTACCTGTCCTGGGTGTGTTTGATGGGGACAGTGTAGAGGGAGCTTTACTCTGTATCTAACCCCGTGCTGTACCTGTTCTGGGAGCGTTTGATGGGGACAGTGTAGAGGGAGCTTTACTCTGTATCTAACCCCGTGCTGTACCTGTCCTGGGAGTGTTTGATGGGGACAGTGTAGAGGGAGCTTTACTCTGTATCTAACCCCGTGCTGTACCTGTCCTGGGAGTGTTTGATGGGGACAGTGTAGAGGGAGCTTTACTCTGTATCTAACCCTGTGCTGTACCTGTTCTGGGAGTGTTTGATGGGGACAGTGTAGAGGGAGCTTTACTCTGTATCTAACCCCGTGCTGTACCTGTCCTGGGAGTGTTTGATGGGGAGAGTGTAGAGGGAGCTTTACTCTGTATCTAACCCCGTGCTGTACCTGTCCTGGGAGTGTTTGATGGGGACAGTGTAGAGGGAGCTTTACTCTGTATCTAACCCCGTGCTGTACCTGTCCTGGGAGTGTTTGATGGGGAGAGTGTAGAGGGAGCTTTACTCTGTATCTAACCCCGTGTGTACCTGTCCTGGGAGTGTTTGATGGGGACAGTGTAGAGGGAGCTTTACTCTGTATCTAACCTCGTGCTGTACCTGTCCTGGGTGTGTTTGATGGGGACAGTGTAGAGGGAGCTTTACTCTGTATCTAACCCCGTGCTGTACCTGTTCTGGGAGCGTTTGATGGGGACAGTGTAGAGGGAGCTTTACTCTGTATCTAACCCCGTGCTGTATCTGTCCTGGGAGTGTTTGATGGGGACAGTGTAGAGGGAGCTTTACTCTGTATCTAACCCCGTGTGTACCTGTCCTGGGAGTGTTTGATGGGGACAGTGTAGAGGGAGCTTTACTCTGTATCTAACCTCGTGCTGTACCTGTCCTGGGTGTGTTTGATGGGGACAGTGTAGAGGGAGCTTTACTCTGTATCTAACCCCGTGCTGTACCTGTTCTGGGAGCGTTTGATGGGGACAGTGTAGAGGGAGCTTTACTCTGTATCTAACCCCGTGCTGTATCTGTCCTGGGAGTGTTTGATGGGGACAGTGTAGAGGGAGCTTTACTCTGTATCTAACCCCGTGTGTACCTGTCCTGGGAGTGTTTGATGGGGACAGTGTAGAGGGAGCTTTACTCTGTATCTAACCTCGTGCTGTACCTGTCCTGGGTGTGTTTGATGGGGACAGTGTAGAGGGAGCTTTACTCTGTATCTAACCCCGTGCTGTACCTGTTCTGGGAGCGTTTGATGGGGACAGTGTAGAGGGAGCTTTACTCTGTATCTAACCCCGTGCTGTACCTGTCCTGGGAGTGTTTGATGGGGACAGTGTAGAGGGAGCTTTACTCTGTATCTAACCCCGTGCTGTACCTGTCCTGGGAGTGTTTGATGGGGATAGTGCAGAGGGACCTTTACTCTGTATCTAACCCCGTGCTGTACCTGCCCTGGGAGTGTTTGATGGGGACAGTGTAGAGGGAGCTTTACTCTGTATCTAACCTCGTACTGTTCCTGTCCTGGGAGTGTTTGATGGGGACAGTGCAGAGGGACCTTTACTCGGTATCTAACCCCGTGCTGTACCTGTCCTGGGAGTGTTTGATGGGGACAGTGGAGAGGGAGCTTTACTCTGTATCTAACCCCGTGCTGTACCTGTCCTGGGAGTGTTGGATGGGGACAGGATGTGTCTCTGTGGATTTTATTTTATTAATTTAAGGGATGTGGGACTTTATTGCCCGTCCCTAATTGCCCCTCGAGGAGGTGGTGGGTGAGCCGCCTTCTCGAACCGGCTGCAGTCCCTGTGTGGTGTGGGTAACACCCACAGTGCTGTCAGGGAGGGAGTTCCAGGATTGTGACCCGGCGACAGTGAAGGAACGGCCGATATATTTCCCAGTCAGGGTGGTGAGTGTGGGGCTTGGAGGGGAACTTGCAGGTGGTGGAGTTCCCCATGTGTCTGCTGCCCCTTGTCCTTCTAGATGGTAGAGGTGGTGGGTTTGGAAGGTGCTGTCGAAGGAGCCTTGGTGAGTCGCTGCGGTGCATCTTGTAGATGGTACACACGCTGCTGTCACTGTGCGTCGGTGATGGAGGGAGTGAATGTTTGTGGATGGGGTGCCGATCAAAGCGGGGCTGCTTTGTCCTGGATGGTGTCGAGCTTCTCGAGTGTTGTCGGAGCCGCACTCACCCAGGCAAGTGGAGAGTATCCCATCACACTCCCGACTTGTGGACAGGCTTTTGGGGGGGAGTCAGGAGGTGAGTTACACGCCACAGGATTCCCAGCCTCTTTCGTAAATGAATTCTGGCAACATTTTGTGACAAAAAAAACCGTGGGTCGGATTTTCCGATTCTGCGGCTATGTCTGCAGGATCCGTTGGGTCTTACGTCCAAAAGGTCGGCGCCGCCCACACGCCATTGATCCGCCCATTGGGAGGTTGGCAGCCGCGCCACGTAAACCCCCGGCTTTACCCGCAGATACAGAATGGCCGGGTCCGTACAACATGGCGCAGCCGCGCGCGAACCTGTCCTGCCAGAAGCCCCCCCCCCCCCCCCTCTATAACACCCCTCGCCACCCTCCACCAGACCCCCCTGCCAGCGGAACGGTGTGCCCCCTTCCCCGCCCCCCCCGGGCGGCGCTGGACCACAGTCCGCAGCCGTCACGCGAGTTCCCCGAAAGGGGAGAGGACACGCGCCCCACGCCGTCAGGAATTCGGCCCATCGGGGGGAGAGCCTGAGGTGACTCCCCGAGGCCGTACCCATTGCGGAGTGCGGCGTACTCCTCGAGTACGTCATTTTGAGGGGGGCGGGGCATCGGACAAACGGCGCCGCCCCCCCCCGATTGCGGCGTCGAAATGGATTCTCCGGCCGAGCGCTGAACACCCTTTGGTCTCGCCGACCGGAGAATCCGGCCCTGTGTCTTGTTTTGTTGGCGTGATTTTGGTCTTCGCGCGACATGGCTTCCAATATCCTTTTTTAAAAGCCGGGGGTGGGGGGGGGGGGGGGGGAGGGGGGGGATTTTGGCAGCTTTCATCTCCGCCAACTCTTTTGCAGAACCACCAGCGTTAATACAGCCAACCCCCCCCCCCCCCAAAATAAAGGGCCGACACAAAATGGACTCCAGCAGCGAAGGGCGGTGGGAGGGGAGTGGGGGGGGGGGGAATGTACAAGTACCGCCACACGTCCCTCAATGCAGGAGTTGCACAGAACACATGGAGCCTGTAAATCGAAGTGATTTTATTTCATTTATTCATACAGTCTGTATATAACATATTTTATATATACGGCCATCACACAATGTTAATACTTTTTTCATTAATAATTAATCATTATAGAGACGATTGCGAAGAGACAGGCCTCCGTGTTGGCAATGGGTCCTCCCCAGAAACCCTTGACCATGAACATTCTCCCCTCCCCTCCTCTCTCTCTCTGGCTCACCCGAGGGGAGTTTGGCGAGGGAGCGGTGTGGCTGTGAAAGGGTTGAATTGGCGAGTGGGGGGGATTGCGGCCCTCTTTCCAAGTGCCCCCCCCCCCTTCCCACCAGCAGAAGTGTGGGTTGCTGACTCCTCCCCTGCCCCTACCCTCCCCGGCCACCCTCCTAACCTAGGCCGACGACACGGTCAAGCTTGCTAACACCACTGCAAGTGAGAAGGGTGTCCCCGGTCCGAGCGTATCAGCGTTTTATAAAAAGATCCTGCCTGGTGCAGGGTGGCAGGAATTTGTGCTTTTTCAGGGGAGGGCAGTTCTCGGGTGCCCCCCGCCTACTTCCTGCCAGCCTCTCCCCCTTTACCGGTTTTCCCAGATCCACAGCAATTGTACACACTATGCCATGACCCGCCCTCGGGCCTACACTTGCAGTTGGGTTTTGGTGTTTTGTACCACATGACTTTAACCCCCCCCCCCCCACCATTTGTGAGTGTGAGAGTAGTCTCTTTTCCCTCTCTTCCCCCCTCCACCCTGACTCTCTTCAACACGCCCGCTTCTTCCCGACCGAAGCCCTGTGCCAGGTGGGCGGAGCAGTGAGGTTGGTGGGTCGCCCCCACCAAAGTGGCCCTCCTCCACGCGTGAGCCCAGAATGGCATGTGTGGGCAGGATGACTCGCTGTGAAGGAGGGAAGGATGGAGATGGGAAGGATGCAGGTGGTGGAGGGGTAATGGGTTGGAGCGAGGGTCTGAAGCCCCCCCCCCCCCCCCCCTTAAGCTCCAATGTCATTCCTCGATGTCAGGTTCAGTGCTAGGGATTTGTCAACAAAATGGCCACAGCCTGAAACGTCAGCAAAATGGCAGCCCAACTGAATTGTCAGCAAAGATGGCCGGCCAAATGAAGTGTCGGCAAAAATGGCCACCTGCATGGAGAGTCAGCATAATAATCGCCGCCCACATGAAGTGTCAGAAAAATAGCCGCCCGCATGGAGTGTCTGCAAAATGGCTGCCTGTATGAATTGTCAGTGAGATGAGTATCAGGGAAATGACTGCTCGCATGAAGCGGTAGCAAAATGGCGCCCACATGAACAGTCGGGGAAATGGCCGCTTGCATGAAGTGGCAGCAAAATGGTTTCCCGCCTGAGTTAAATGACGGTTGCGTTATGCATTAACGAAAGTGTCAATGTTGGATGTTTCAATGTTCCGTTTTTTTTCCTAAACCGTGCCCCCCTCCCCCCGCCGGCCCCCATCTCCGCCAGAAGTTATTCCGAATGCAACAAAACCAACGCCAAGCCTGGCAGGCATCTCGAGAGCACCTCCCACCCGGAATTTGGAAAGTTAGAAGAAAAACGAGAGAGAGAAACAAGCTCACAAAACTCAGAAGCTAAATGTGGGGTAGTAGAGGTGATTGCACGATTGGCCAGCACTTGCGGGAAAATCCTGAGTGCGCTGGGAATCACGCCATCATCCGATTTACGATTATCAGGCGGGCTTCGCAATGCGTCTCACGCAGATGTGCTAGAAGCTGCATAATATCAGTGAGCAGGGATCTGTCCCCTCGCAGGCGAAAGGAACATGTCCAGGCCAACGCATGTGTGAATTAAAAAAAAAAAAGGGGGGGGGGTACAATAGTTCCTGCCGCATTTCTCCACAGCTAAGCCCTGGCATTTGGAAGTCTTGCGTCTGACGGGTGCAAGATTAAAAACTTTGACTGTCTTTCCCTTTTGTTATTCGAAAAAAAAATTGGGGTCGCGTCCTGCCAAGCGACTTGTTCAAATAAAAGAGAGAGGGAGAGAGCTTGAGCCAGAGAGCACGGAAAGAGGTTGAGGTGGTGGTCGGGGGGGGGGAGCTTGGGGGGGTGGGGCAGTGGATGAAGATGTTCGTCCCTTTCCGGAGGCCTCTATCATGCAGTGAACACAACAAAATCACCAAGGAGCGAGTCAACAGGGTGGGGCCGGAGTACGTGTCATTGCGTACGGACTCGCCACCCCCCAGACAGAAAATTAGTTCTTTTTGTTTAATGATTTAACATAATTCTTTCACACGATTCCCCCTCCCTCCCGTCACTAAGTCTTCGATCGTAACTTCCTTCTTTTCCACCCACCCACCACCCTCCCACTCCAACCTCCCCAGCGTCCGACCCAGCCAAGTCGGAAGGACTGGAGGACAGGATACTTCGTTCCCTGTGAGGTGAAAGGCGTACGTTCTTTTTCCCCGTTCGGGTTTGTACGGCCGTCCGTCCGTCCGCCGCCCCCTCCCCAACCCCCTCTCCCCGCCCCCCCGCCGCCGGCGCTCGGCGCGCCTGCTCCTCTTAGCAGGAGACCTCCATGGTGTGCGAGGGGCTGGAGGTCAGCTGCCCGGCGTCGCTGCCCTGGGACAGAGTGCGAGACCGCGAGCGGGATCCGTCGACCGAGGCGCCCGACAGCGAGGTGGTGCGGGAGCGGGACAGCCTGGTCATCCCGGCGGACGGCACTGTGGTTGTGGAGGATGGGGGGAGAGAGAGAGAGAGAGAGAGAGGGGAAGGTGAGGGGGGTAATGAAAGTGAGAGAGGGAGGGAGAGAGAGAGAGAGGTAGGGGGAAAGAGGGCGGGAGAGGTAAAGAAAGAGAGAGAGACCGAGACAGAGAAAGAAAGAGAGAGGGAGAGACAGAGAGGAAGAGAAAGGGAAAGAGCGAGGGGTAGAGAAAGTGTGGGTGGGAGAGAGAGGGAGGGAGAAAGACATGGGTGGGAAGGAAAAAAAGAAAAGAATGACAATTAAACAGTTAAGGAATCGAACACAGTCTGTTCCGCGGCGCGACCGACACCAGATCTGATCATTTGCACAGGACCAAAGGACATCAATTGGACATACAACAACAATGTAGAGGGAGCTTTACTCTGTATCTAACCCCGTGCTGTGCCTGTCCTGGGAGTGTTTGATCGGGACAGTGTAGAGGGAGCTTTACTCTGTATCTAACCCTGTGCTGTACCTGTCCTGGGAGTGTTTGATGGGGACAGTGTCGAGGGAGCTTTACTCTGTATCTAACCCCGTGCTGTTCCTGTCCTGGGAGTGTTTGATGGGGACAGTGTCGAGGGAGCTTTACTCTGTATCTAACCCTGTGCTGTACCTGTCCTGGGAGTGTTTGATGGGGACAGTGTAGATGGAGCTTTACTCTGTATCTAACGCCGTGTTGTACCTGTCCTGGGAGTGTTTGATGGGGTAGTGTAGAGGGAGCTTTACTCTGTATCTAACCCCGTGCTGTACCTGTCCTGGGAGTGTTTGATGGGGACAGTGTGGATGGAGCTTTATTCTGTATCTAACCCCATGCTGTTCCTGTCCTGGGAGTGTTTGATGGGGACAGTGTAGAGGGAGCTTTACTCTGTATCTAACCCCATGCTGTAACTGTCCTGGGAGTGTTTGATGGGGACAGTGTAGAGGGAGCTTTACTCTGTATCTAACCCCGTGCTGTACCTGTCCTGGGCGTGTTTGATGGGGTAGTGTAGAGGGAGCTTTACTCTGTATCTAACCCCGTGCTGTCCCTGTCCTGGGAGTGTTTGATGGGGACAGTGTAGAGGGAGCTTTATTCTGCATCTAACCCAGTGTTGTACCTGTCCTGGGAGTGTTTGATGGGGTAGTGTAGAGGGACCTTTACTCTGTATCTAACCCCGTGCTGTACCTGTCCTGGGAGTGTTTGATGGGGACAGTGTAGATGGAGCTTTATTCTGTATCTAACCCCGTGCTGTATATGTCCTGGGAGTGTTTGTTGGGGACAGTGTAGAGGGAGCTTTACTCTGTATCTAACCCCGTGCTGTTCCTGTCCTGGGAGTGTTTGATGGGGACAGTGTAGAGGGAGCTTTACTCTGTAGCTACCCCCGTGCTGTACCTGTCCTGGGAGTGTTTGATGGGGACAGTATAGAGGTAGCTTTACTCTGTATCTAACCACGTGCTGTACCTGTCCTGGGAGTGTTTGATGGGGACAGTGTAGAGGGAGCTTTACTCTGGATCTAACCCCGTGCTGTCCCTGTCCTGGGAGTGTTTGATGGGGACTGTGTAGAGGGATCTTTACTCTGTATCTCACCCCGTGCTGTATCTGTCCTGGGAGTGTTTGATGGGGACAGTGTAGAGGGAGCTTTACTCTGTATCTAACCCCGTGCTGTACCTGTCCTGGGAGTGTTTGATGGGGACAGTGTAGAGGGAGCTTTACTCTGTATCTAACCCCGTGCTGTCCCTGTCCTGGGAGTGTTTGATGGGGACTGTGTAGAGGGAGCTTTACTCTGTATCTAACCCCGTGCTGTCCCTGTCCTGGGAGTGTTTGATGGGGACTGTGTAGAGGGATCTTTACTCTGTATCTGACCTTGTACTGTATCTGTCATGGGAGTGATTGATGGGGACAGTGTAGAGGGAGCTTTACTCTGTATCTAACCCCGTGCTGTCCCTGTCCTGGGAGTGTTTGATGGGGACAGTGTAGAGGGAGCTTTACTCTGTATCTAACCCCGTGCTGTACCTGTCCTGGGAGTGTTTGATGGGGACAGTGTAGAGGGAGCTTTACTCTGTAGCTAACCCCGTGCCGTACCTGTCCTGGGAGTGTTTCATGGGGACAGTATAGAGGGAGCATTACTCTGTATCTATCCCCGTGCTGTACCTGTCCTGGGAGTGTTTGATGGGGGACAATGTAGAGGGGGCTTTACTCTGTATCTAACCCCGTGCTGTACCTGTCTTGGGAGTGTTTGAGGGGGACAGTGTAGAGGGAGCGTTACTCTGTATCTAACCCCGTGCTGTACCTGTCCTGGGAGTGTTTGATGGGGACAGTGCAGAGTGAGCTTTACTCTGTATCTAACCCCGTGCTGTACCTGTCCTGGGAGTGTTTGATGGGGACAGTGTAGAGGTAGCTTTACTCTGTATCTAACCCCGTGCTGTACCTGTCCTGGGAGTGTTTGATGGGGACAGTGCAGAGGGAGCTTTACTGTGTATCTAACCCTGTGTGTACCTGTCCTGGGAGTGTTTGATGGGGACAGTAAAGAGGGAGCTTTACTCTGTATCTAACCACGTGCTGTACCTGTCCTGGGAGTGTTTGATGGGGACAGTGCAGAGGGAGCTTTACTCTGTATCTAACCCTGTGTGTACCTGTCCTGGGAGTGTTTGATCGGGACAGTGTAGAGGGAACTTTACTCTGTAGCTAACCCCGTGCTGTACCTGTCCTGGGAGTGTTTGATGGGGACAGTATAGAGGGAGCTTTACTCTGTATCTAACCACGTGCTGTACCTGTTCTGGGAGTGTTTGATGGGGACAGTGTAGAGGGAGCTTTACTCTGTATCTAACCCCGTGCTGTACCTGTCCTGGGAGTGTTTGATGGGGACAGTGTAGAGGGAGCTTTACTCTGTATCAAACCCCGTGCTGTCCCTGTCCTGGGAGTGTTTGATGGGGACAGTGTATAGGGAGCTTTACTCTGTATCTAGCCCCGTGCTGTACCTGTCCTGTGAGTGTTTGAAAAGGACAGTGTAGAGGGAGCTTTACTCTGGATCTAACCCCGTGCTGTCCCTGTCCTGGGAGTGTTTGATGGGGACTGTGTAGAGGGATCTTTACTCTGTATCTCACCCCGTGCTGTATCTGTCCTGGGAGTGTTTGATGGGGACAGTGTAGAGGGAGCTTTACTCTGTATCTAACCCCGTGCTGTACCTGTCCTGGGAGTGTTTGATGGGGACAGTGTAGAGGGAGCTTTACTCTGTATCTAACCCCGTGCTGTCCCTGTCCTGGGAGTGTTTGATGGGGACTGTGTAGAGGGAGCTTTACTCTGTATCTAACCCCGTGCTGTCCCTGTCCTGGGAGTGTTTGATGGGGACTGTGTAGAGGGATCTTTACTCTGTATCTGACCTCGTACTGTATCTGTCATGGGAGTGATTGATGGGGACAGTGTAGAGGGAGCTTTACTCTGTATCTAACCCCGTGCTGTCCCTGTCCTGGGAGTGTTTGATGGGGACAGTGTAGAGGGAGCTTTACTCTGTATCTAACCCCGTGCTGTACCTGTCCTGGGAGTGTTTGATGGGGACAGTGTAGAGGGAGCTTTACTCTGTAGCTAACCCCGTGCCGTACCTGTCCTGGGAGTGTTTCATGGGGACAGTATAGAGGGAGCATTACTCTGTATCTATCCCCGTGCTGTACCTGTCCTGGGAGTGTTTGATGGGGGACAATGTAGAGGGGGCTTTACTCTGTATCTAACCCCGTGCTGTACCTGTCTTGGGAGTGTTTGAGGGGGACAGTGTAGAGGGAGCGTTACTCTGTATCTAACCCCGTGCTGTACCTGTCCTGGGAGTGTTTGATGGGGACAGTGCAGAGTGAGCTTTACTCTGTATCTAACCCCGTGCTGTACCTGTCCTGGGAGTGTTTGATGGGGACAGTGTAGAGGGAGATTTACTCTGTATCTAACCCCGTGCCACCCCTGTCCTGGGAGTGTTTGATGGGGACAGTGTATAGGGAGCTTTACTCTGTATCTAACCCCGTGTTGTACCTGTCCTGGGAGTGTTTGATGGGGACAGTGTGGAGGGTGCTTTACTCTGTAGCTAACGCCGTGCTGTACCTCTCCTGGGAGTGTTTGATGGGGACAGTATAGAGGGAGCGTTACTCTGTATCTAACCCCGTGCTGTACCTGTCCTGGTAGTGTCTGATGGGGACAGTGTAGAGGGAGCTTTACTCTGTATCTAACCCCGGGCTGTCCTGTGCTGGGAGTGTTTGATGGGGACAGTGTAGAGGGAGCTTTACTCTGTATCTGACCTCATGCTGTATCTGTCATGGGAGTGATTGATGGGGACAGTGTAGAGGGAGCTTTACTCTGTATCTAACCCCGTGCTGTCCCTGTCCTGGGAGTGTTTGATGGGGACAGTGTAGAGGGAGCTTTACTCTGTATCTAACCCCGTGCTGTACCTGTCCTGGGAGTGTTTGATGGGGACAGTGTAGAGGGAGCTTTACTCTGTAGCTAACTCCGTGCTGTACCTGTCCTGGGAGTGTTTCATGGGGACAGTGTAGAGGTAGCTTTACTCTGTATCTAACCCCGTGCTGTACCTGTCCTGGGAGTGTTTGATGGGGACAGTGCAGAGGGAGCTTTACTGTGTATCTAACCCTGTGTGTACCTGTCCTGGGAGTGTTTGATGGGGACAGTGCAGAGGGAGCTTTACTCTGTATCTAACCCTGTGTGTACCTGTCCTGGGAGTGTTTGATGGGGACTGTGTAGAGGGATCATTACTCTGTATCTAACCACGTGCTGTACCTGTTCTGGGAGTGTTTGATGGGGACAGTGTAGAGGGAGCTTTACTCTGTATCTAACCCCGTGCTGTACCTGTCCTGGGAGTGTTTGATGGGGACAGTGTAGAGGGAGCTTTACTCTGTATCAAACCCCGTGCTGTCCCTGTCCTGGGAGTGTTTGATGGGGACAGTGTATAGGGAGCTTTACTCTGTATCTAGCCCCGTGCTGTACCTGTCCTGTGAGTGTTTGAAAAGGACAGTGTAGAGGGAGCTTTACTCTGGATCTAACCCCGTGCTGTCCCTGTCCTGGGAGTGTTTGATGGGGACTGTGTAGAGGGATCTTTACTCTGTATCTAACCCCGTGCTGTACCTGTCCTGGGAGTGTTTGATGGGGACAGTGTAGAGGGAGATTTACTCTGTATCTAACCCCGTGCCTCCCCTGTCCTGGGAGTGTTTGATGGGGACAGTGTATAGGGAGCTTTACTCTGTATCTAACCCCGTGTTGTACCTGTCCTGGGAGTGTTTGATGGGGACAGTGTGGAGGGTGCTTTACTCTGTAGCTAACCCCGTGCTGTACCTCTCCTGGGAGTGTTTGATGGGGACAGTATAGAGGGAGCTTTACTCTGTATCTAACCCCGTGCTGTACCTGTCCTGGGAGTGTCTGATGGGGACAGTGTAGAGGGAGCTTCACTCTGTATCTAACCCCGGGCTGTCCTGTGCTGGGAGTGTTTGATGGGGACAGTGTAGAGGGAGCTTTACTCTGTAGCTAACTCCGTGCTGTACCTGTCCTGGGAGTGTTTCATGGGGACAGTGTAGAGGTAGCTTTACTCTGTATCTAACCCCGTGCTGTACCTGTCCTGGGAGTGTTTGATGGGGACAGTGCAGAGGGAGCTTTACTGTCTATCTAACCCTGTGTGTACCTGTCCTGGGCGTGTTTGATGGGGACAGTGCAGAGGGAGCTTTACTCTGTATCTAACCCTGTGTGTACCTGTCCTGGGAGTGTTTGATGGGGACAGTGTAGAGGGTGCTTTACTCTGTAGCTAACCCCGTGCTGTACCTGTCCTGGGAGTGTTTGATGGGGACAGTATAGAGGGAGCTTTACTCTGTATCTAACCACGTGCTGTACCTGTTCTGGGAGTGTTTGATGGGGACAGTGTAGAGGGAGCTTTACTCTGTATCTAACCCCGTGCTGTCCCTGTCCTGGGAGTGTTTGATGGGGACAATGTAGAGGGAGCTTTACTCTGTATCTAACCCCGTGCTGTCCCTGTCCGGGGAGTGTTTGATGGGGACTGTGTAGAGGGATCATTACTCTGTATCTAACCCCGTGCTGTACCTGTCCTGGGAGTGTTTGATGGGGACAGTGTAGGGGGAGCTTTACTCTGTATCTAACCCCGTGCTGTCCCTGTCCTGGGAGTGTTTGATGGGGATAGTGTATAGGGAGCTTTACTCTGTATCTTGCCCCGCGCTGTACCTGTCCTGTGAGTGTTTGAAAAGGACAGTGTAGAGGGAGCTTTACTCTGTATCTAACCCCGTGCTGTCCCTGTCCTGGGAGTGTTTGATGGGGACTGTGTAGAGGGATCTTTACTCTGTATCTAACCCCGTGTTGTACCTGTCCTGGGAGTGTTTGATGGGGTAGTGTAGAGGGAGCTTTACTCTCTATCTAACCCCGTGCCGTACCTGTCCTGGGAGTGTTTGATGGGGACAGTGTAAAGGGAGCTTTACTCTGTATCTAACCCTGTGCTGTACCTGTCCTGGGAGTGTTTGATGGGGACAGTGTAGATGGAGCTTTATTCTGTATCTAACCCCGTGCTGTTCCTGTCCTGGGAGTGTTTGATGGGGACAGTGTAGAGGGAGCTTTACTCTGTAGCTAACCCCGTGCTGTACCGGTCCTGGGAGTGTTTGATGGGGACAGTATAGAGGGAGCTTTACTCTGTATCTAACCACGTGCTGTACCTGTCCTGGGAGTGTTTGATGGGGACAGTGTAGAGGGAGCTTTACTCTGTATCTAACCTCCTGCTGTACCTGTCCTGGGAGTGTTTGATGGGGACAGTGTAGAGGGATCTTTACTCTGTATCTAATCCCGTGCTGTACCTGTCCTGGGAGTGTTTGATGGGGACTGTGTAGAGGGATCATTACTCTGTATCTAACCCCATGCTGTACCTGTCCTGGGAGTGTTTGATGGGGACAGTATAGAGGGAGCTTTACTCTGTATCTAACCCCGTGCTGTACCTGTCCTGGGAGTGTCTTATGGGGACAGTGTAGAGGGAGCTTTACTCTGTATCTAACCCCGAGCTGTCCTGTCCTGGGAGTGTTTGATGGGGACAGTGTAGAGGGAGCTTTACTCTGTATCTAATCCCGTGCTGTATCTGTCATGGGAGTGATTGATGGGGACAGTGTAGAGGGAGCTGTACTCTGTATCTAACCCCGTGCTGTACCTGTCCTGGGAGTGTTTGATGGGTACAGTGTAGAGGGAGCTTTACTCCGTATCTAAACCCGTGCTGTATCTGTCCTGGGAGTGTTTGATGTGGACAGTGTAGAGGGAGCGTTACTCTGTATCTAACCCCGTGCTGAACCTCTCCTGGGAGTGTTTGATGGGGACAGTGCAGAGTGAGCTTTACTCTGTATCTAACCCCGTGCTGTACCTGTCCTGGGAGTGTTTGATGGGGACAGTGTAGAGGTAGCTTTACTCTGTATCTAACCCCGTGCTGTACCTGTCCTGGGAGTGTTTGATGGGGACAGTGCAGAGGGAGCTTTACTGTGTATCTAACCCTGTGTGTACCTGTCCTGGGAGTGTTTGATGGGGACAGTAAAGAGGGAGCTTTACTCTGTATCTAACCACGTGCTGTACCTGTTCTGGGAGTGTTTGATGGGGACAGTGTAGAGGGAGCTTTACTGTGTATCTAACCCCGTGCTGTACCTGTCCTGGGAGTGTTTGACGGGGACAGTGTAGAGGGAGCTTTACTCTGTATCAAACCCCGTGCTGTCCCTGTCCTGGGAGTGTTTGATGGGGACAGTGTATAGGGAGCTTTACTCTGTATCTAACCCCGTGCTGTACCTGTCCTGGGAGTGTTTGATGGGGACAGTGCAGAGGGAGCTTTACTGTGTATCTAACCCTGTGTGTACGTGTCCTGGGAGTGTTTGATGGGGACAGTGTAGAGGGAGCTTTACTCTGTATCTAACCCCGTGCTGTACCTGTCCTGGGAGTGTTTGATGGGGACAGTGCAGAGGGAGCTTTACTCTGTATCTAACCCTGTGTGTACCTGTCCTGGGAGTGTTTGATCAGGACAGTGTAGAGGGAGCTTTACTCTGTAGCTAACCCCGTGCTGTACCTGTCCTGGGAGTGTTTGATGGGGACAGTATAGAGGGAGCTTTACTCTGTATCTAACCACGTGCTGTACCTGTTCTGGGAGTGTTTGATGGGGACAGTGTAGAGGGAGCTTTACTCTGTATCTAACCCCGTGCTGTACCTGTCCTGGGAGTGTTTGATGGGGACAGTGTAGAGGGAGCTTTACTCTGTATCAAACCCCGTGCTGTCCCTGTCCTGGGAGTGTTTGATGGGGACAGTGTATAGGGAGCTTTACTCTGTATCTAGCCCCGTGCTGTACCTGTCCTGTGAGTGTTTGAAAAGGACAGTGTAGAGGGAGCTTTACTCTGGATCTAACCCCGTGCTGTCCCTGTCCTGGAAGTGTTTGATGGGGACTGTGTAGAGGGATCTTTACTCTGTATCTAACCCGGTGCTGTACCTGTCCTGGGAGTGTTTGATGGGGACAGTGTAGAGGGAGATTTACTCTGTATCTAACCCCGTGCTGTCCCTGTCCTGGGAGTGTTTGATGGGGACAGTGTATAGGGAGCTTTACTCTGTATCTAACCCCGTGCTGTACCTCTCCTGGGAGTGTTTGATGGGGACAGTATAGAGGGAGCTTTACTCTGTATCTAACCCCGTGCTGTACCTGTCCTGGGAGTGTCTGATGGGGACAGTGTAGAGGGAGCTTTACTCTGTATCTAACCCCGGGCTGTCCTGTCCTGGGAGTGTTAGATGGGGACAGTGTAGAGGTAGCTTTACTCTGTATCTAACCCCGTGCTGTACCTGCCCTGGGAGTGTTTGATGGGGACAGTGCAGAGGGAGCTTTACTGTGTATCTAACCCTGTGTGTACCTGTCCTGGGAGTGTTTGATGGGGACAGTAAAGAGGGAGCTTTACTCTGTATCTAACCACGTGCTGTACCTGTTCTGGGAGTGTTTGATGGGGACAGTGTAGAGGGAGCTTTACTCTGTATCTAACCCCGTGCTGTACCTGTCCTGGGAGTGTTTGATGGGGACAGTGTAGAGGGAGCTTTACTCTGTATCAAACCCCGTGCTGTCCCTGTCCTGGGAGTGTTTGATGGGGACAGTGTATAGGGAGCTTTACTCTGTATCTAACCCCGTGCTGTACCTGTCCTGGGAGTGTTTGATGGGGACAGTGCAGAGGGAGCTTTACTGTGTATCTAACCCTGTGTGTACGTGTCCTGGAAGTGTTTGATGGGGACAGTGTAGAGGGAGCTTTACTCTGTATCTAACCCCGTGCTGTACCTGTCCTGGGAGTGTTTGATGGGGACAGTGCAGAGGGAGCTTTACTCTGTATCTAACCCTGTGTGTACCTGTCCTGGGAGTGTTTGATCAGGACAGTGTAGAGGGAGCTTTACTCTGTAGCTAACCCCGTGCTGTACCTGTCCTGGGAGTGTTTGATGGGGACAGTATAGAGGGAGCTTTACTCTGTATCTAACCACGTGCTGTACCTGTTCTGGGAGTGTTTGATGGGGACAGTGTAGAGGGAGCTTTACTCTGTATCTAACCCCGTGCTGTACCTGTCCTGGGAGTGTTTGATGGGGAGTGTAGAGGGAGCTTTACTCTGTATCAAACCCCGTGCTGTCCCTGTCCTGGGAGTGTTTGATGCGGACAGTGTATAGGGAGCTTTACTCTGTATCTAGCCCCGTGCTGTACCTGTCCTGTGAGTGTTTGAAAAGGACAGTGTAGAGGGAGCTTTACTCTGGATCTAACCCCGTGCTGTCCCTGTCCTGGAAGTGTTTGATGGGGACTGTGTAGAGGGATCTCTACTCTGTATCTAACCCGGTGCTGTACCTGTCCTGGGAGTGTTTGATGGGGACAGTGTAGAGGGAGATTTACTCTGTATCTAACCCCGTGCTGTCCCTGTCCTGGGAGTGTTTGATGGGGACAGTGTATAGGGAGCTTTACTCTGTATCTAACCCCGTGTTGTACCTGTCCTGGGAGTGTTTGATGGTGACATTGTGGAGGGTGCTTTACTCTGTAGCTAACCCCGTGCTGTACCTCTCCTGGGAGTGTTTGATGGGGACAGTATAGAGGGAGCTTTACTCTGTATCTAACCCCGTGCTGTACCTGTCCTGGGAGTGTCTGATGGGGACAGTGTAGAGGGAGCTTTACTCTGTATCTAACCCCGGGCTGTCCTGTCCTGGGAGTGTTTGATGGGGACAGTGTAGAGGGAGCTTTACTCTGTATCTGACCTCGTGCTGTATCTGTCATGGGAGTGATTGATGGGGACAGTGGAGAGGGAGCTTTACTCTGTATCTAACCCCGTGCTGTCCCTGTCCTGGGAGTGTTTGATGGGGACAGTGTAGAGGGAGCTTTACTCTGTACCTAACCCCGTGCTGTACCTGTCCTGGGAGTGTTTGATGGGGACAGTGTAGAGGGAGCTTTACTCTGTAGCTAACTCCGTGCTGTACCTGTCCTGGGAGTGTTTCATGGGGACAGTGTAGAGGTAGCTTTACTCTGTATCTAACCCCGTGCTGTACCTGTCCTGGGAGTGTTTGATGGGGACAGTGCAGACGGAGCTTTACTCTGTATTCAACCCCGTGCTGTCCCTGTCCTGGGAGTGTTTGATGGGGACAATGTAGAGGGAGCTTTACTCTGTATCTAACCCCGTGCTGTCCCTGTCCGGGGAGTGTTTGATGGGGACTGTGCAGAGGGATCATTACTCTGTATCTAACCCCGTGCTGTACCTGTCCTGGGAGTGTTTGATGGGGACAGTGTAGGGGGAGCTTTACTCTGTATCTAACCCCGTGCTGTCCCTGTCCTGGGAGTGTTTGATGGGGATAGTGTATAGGGAGCTTTACTCTGTATCTTGCCCCGCGCTGTACCTGTCCTGTGAGTGTTTGAAAAGGACAGTGTAGAGGGAGCTTTACTCTGTATCTAACCCCGTGCTGTCCCTCTCCTGGGAGTGTTTGATGGGGACTGTGTAGAGGGATCTTTACTCTGTATCTAACCCCGTGTTGTACCTGTCCTGGGAGTGTTTGATGGGGTAGTGTAGAGGGAGCTTTACTCTCTATCTAACCCCGTGCCGTACCTGTCCTGGGAGTGTTTGATGGGGACAGTGTAAAGGGAGCTTTACTCTGTATCTAACCCTGTGCTGTACCTGTCCTGGGAGTGTTTGATGGGGACAGTGTAGATGGAGCTTTATTCTGTATCTAACCCCGTGCTGTTCCTGTCCTGGGAGTGTTTGATGGGGACAGTGTAGAGGGAGCTTTACTCTGTAGCTAACCCCGTGCTGTACCGGTCCTGGGAGTGTTTGATGGGGACAGTATAGAGGGAGCTTTACTCTGTATCTAACCACGTGCTGTACCTGTCCTGGGAGTGTTTGATGGGGACAGTGTAGAGGGAGCTTTACTCTGTATCTAACCTCCTGCTGTACCTGTCCTGGGAGTGTTTGATGGGGACAGTGTAGAGGGATCTTTACTCTGTATCTAATCCCGTGCTGTACCTGTCCTGGGAGTGTTTGATGGGGACTGTGTAGAGGGATCATTACTCTGTATCTAACCCCATGCTGTACCTGTCCTGGGAGTGTTTGATGGGGACAGTATAGAGGGAGCTTTACTCTGTATCTAACCCCGTGCTGTACCTGTCCTGGGAGTGTCTTATGGGGACAGTGTAGAGGGAGCTTTACTCTGTATCTAACCCCGAGCTGTCCTGTCCTGGGAGTGTTTGATGGGGACAGTGTAGAGGGAGCTTTACTCTGTATCTAATCCCGTGCTGTATCTGTCATGGGAGTGATTGATGGGGACAGTGTAGAGGGAGCTGTACTCTGTATCTAACCCCGTGCTGTACCTGTCCTGGGAGTGTTTGATGGGTACAGTGTAGAGGGAGCTTTACTCCGTATCTAAACCCGTGCTGTATCTGTCCTGGGAGTGTTTGATGTGGACAGTGTAGAGGGAGCGTTACTCTGTATCTAACCCCGTGCTGTACCTCTCCTGGGAGTGTTTGATGGGGACAGTGCAGAGTGAGCTTTACTCTGTATCTAACCCCGTGCTGTACCTGTCCTGGGAGTGTTTGATGGGGACAGTGTAGAGGTAGCTTTACTCTGTATCTAACACCGTGCTGTACCTGTCCTGGGAGTGTTTGATGGGGACAGTGCAGAGGGAGCTTTACTGTGTATCTAACCCTGTGTGTACCTGTCCTGGGAGTGTTTGATGGGGACAGTAAAGAGGGAGCTTTACTCTGTATCTAACCACGTGCTGTACCTGTTCTGGGAGTGTTTGATGGGGACAGTGTAGAGGGAGCTTTACTGTGTATCTAACCCCGTGCTGTACCTGTCCTGGGAGTGTTTGACGGGGACAGTGTAGAGGGAGCTTTACTCTGTATCAAACCCCGTGCTGTCCCTGTCCTGGGAGTGTTTGATGGGGACAGTGTATAGGGAGCTTTACTCTGTATCTAACCCCGTGCTGTACCTGTCTTGGAGTGTTTGATGGGGACAGTGCAGAGGGAGCTTTACTGTGTATCTAACCCTGTGTGTACGTGTCCTGGGAGTGTTTGATGGGGACAGTGTAGAGGGAGCTTTACTCTGTATCTAACCCCGTGCTGTACCTGTCCTGGGAGTGTTTGATGGGGACAGTGCAGAGGGAGCTTTACTCTGTATCTAACCCTGTGTGTACCTGTCCTGGGAGTGTTTGATCAGGACAGTGTAGAGGGAGCTTTACTCTGTAGCTAACCCCGTGCTGTACCTGTCCTGGGAGTGTTTGATGGGGACAGTATAGAGGGAGCTTTACTCTGTATCTAACCACGTGCTGTACCTGTTCTGGGAGTGTTTGATGGGGACAGTGTAGAGGGAGCTTTACTCTGTATCTAACCCCGTGCTGTACCTGTCCTGGGAGTGTTTGATGGGGACAGTGTAGAGGGAGCTTTACTCTGTATCAAACCCCGTGTTGTCCCTGTCCTGGGAGTGTTTGATGGGGACAGTGTATAGGGAGCTTTACTCTGTATCTAGCCCCGTGCTGTACCTGTCCTGTGAGTGTTTGAAAAGGACAGTGTAGAGGGAGCTTTACTCTGGATCTAACCCCGTGCTGTCCCTGTCCTGGAAGTGTTTGATGGGGACTGTGTAGAGGGATCTTTACTCTGTATCTAACCCGGTGCTGTACCTGTCCTGGGAGTGTTTGATGGGGACAGTGTAGAGGGAGATTTACTCTGTATCTAACCCCGTGCTGTCCCTGTCCTGGGAGTGTTTGATGGGGACAGTGTATAGGGAGCTTTACTCTGTATCTAACCCCGTGTTGTACCTGTCCTGGGAGTGTTTGATGGGGACATTGTGGAGGGTGCTTTACTCTGTAGCTAACCCCGTGCTGTACCTCTCCTGGGAGTGTTTGATGGGGACAGTATAGAGGGAGCTTTACTCTGTATCTAACCCCGTGCTGTACCTGTCCTGGGAGTGTCTGATGGGGACAGTGTAGAGGGAGCTTTACTCTGTATCTAACCCCGGGCTGTCCTGTCCTGGGAGTGTTAGATGGGGACAGTGTAGAGGTAGCTTTACTCTGTATCTAACCCCGTGCTGTACCTGCCCTGGGAGTGTTTGATGGGGACAGTGCAGAGGGAGCTTTACTGTGTATCT
Source organism: Scyliorhinus torazame (assembly GCF_047496885.1). Classification (NCBI taxonomy): domain Eukaryota; kingdom Metazoa; phylum Chordata; class Chondrichthyes; order Carcharhiniformes; family Scyliorhinidae; genus Scyliorhinus; species Scyliorhinus torazame. The sequence continues at coordinate 134,916,365 of NC_092711.1, forward strand.
AACCCTGTGTGTACCTGTCCTGGGAGTGTTTGATGGGGACAGTAAAGAGGGAGCTTTACTCTGTATCTAACCACGTGCTGTACCTGTTCTGGGAGTGTTTGATGGGGACAGTGTAGAGGGAGCTTTACTCTGTATCTAACCCCGTGCTGTACCTGTCCTGGGAGTGTTTGATGGGGACAGTGTAGAGGGAGCTTTACTCTGTATCAAACCCCGTGCTGTCCCTGTCCTGGGAGTGTTTGATGGGGACAGTGTATAGGGAGCTTTACTCTGTATCTAACCCCGTGCTGTACCTGTCCTGGGAGTGTTTGATGGGGACAGTGCAGAGGGAGCTTTACTCTGTATCTAACCCTGTGTGTACCTGTCCTGGGAGTGTTTGATGGGGACAGTATAGAGGGAGCTTTACTCTGTATCTAACCACGTGCTGTACCTGTTCTGGGAGTGTTTGATGGGGACAGTGTAGAGGGAGCTTTACTCTGTATCTAACCCCGTGCTGTACCTGTCCTGGGAGTGTTTGAGTGGGAGTGTAGAGGGAGCTTTACTCTGTATCAAACCCCGTGCTGTCCCTGTCCTGGGAGTGTTTGATGGGGACAGTGTATAGGGAGCTTTACTCTGTATCTAGCCCCGTGCTGTACCTGTCCTGTGAGTGTTTGAAAAGGACAGTGTAGAGGGAGCTTTACTCTGGATCTAACCCCGTGCTGTCCCTGTCCTGGAAGTGTTTGATGGGGACTGTGTAGAGGGATCTCTACTCTGTATCTAACCCGGTGCTGTACCTGTCCTGGGAGTGTTTGATGGGGACAGTGTAGAGGGAGATTTACTCTGTATCTAACCCCGTGCTGTCCCTGTCCTGGGAGTGTTTGATGGGGACAGTGTATAGGGAGCTTTACTCTGTATCTAACCCCGTGTTGTACCTGTCCTGGGAGTGTTTGATGGTGACATTGTGGAGGGTGCTTTACTCTGTAGCTAACCCCGTGCTGTACCTCTCCTGGGAGTGTTTGATGGGGACAGTATAGAGGGAGCTTTACTCTGTATCTAACCCCGTGCTGTACCTGTCCTGGGAGTGTCTGATGGGGACAGTGTAGAGGGAGCTTTACTCTGTATCTAACCCCGGGCTGTCCTGTCCTGGGAGTGTTTGATGGGGACAGTGTAGAGGGAGCTTTACTCTGTATCTGACCTCGTGCTGTATCTGTCATGGGAGTGATTGATGGGGACAGTGGAGAGGGAGCTTTACTCTGTATCTAACCCCGTGCTGTCCCTGTCCTGGGAGTGTTTGATGGGGACAGTGTAGAGGGAGCTTTACTCTGTATCTAACCCCGTGCTGTACCTGTCCTGGGAGTGTTTGATGGGGACAGTGTAGAGGGAGCTTTACTCTGTAGCTAACTCCGTGCTGTACCTGTCCTGGGAGTGTTTCATGGGGACAGTGTAGAGGTAGCTTTACTCTGTATCTAACCCCGTGCTGTACCTGTCCTGGGAGTGTTTGATGGGGACAGTGCAGACGGAGCTTTACTGTGTATCTAACCCTGTGTGTACCTGTCCTGGGACTGTTTGATGGGGACAGTGCAGAGGGAGCTTTACTCTGTATCTAACCCTGTGTGTCCCTGTCCTGGGAGTGTTTGATGGGGACAGTGTAGAGGAAGCTTTACTCTGTAGCTAACCCCGTGCTGTACCTGTCCTGGGAGTGTTTGATGGGGACAGTATAGAGGGAGCTTTACTCTGTATCTAACCACGTGCTGTACCTGTTCTGGGAGTGTTTGATGGGGACGGTGTAGAGGGAGCTTTACTCTGTATCTAACCCCGTGCTGTCCCTGTCCTGGGAGTGTTTGATGGGGACAATGTAGAGGGAGCTTTACTCTGTATCTAACCCCGTGCTGTCCCTGTCCTGGGAGTGTTTGATGGGGACTGTGTAGAGCGATCATTACTCTGTATCTAACCCCGTGCTGTACCTGTCCTGGGAGTGTTTGATGGGGACAGTGTAGGGGGAGCTTTACTCTGTATCTAACCCCGTGCTGTCCCTGTCCTGGGAGTGTTTGATGGGGACAGTGTATAGGGAGCTTTACTCTGCATCTTGCCCCGCGCTGTACCTGTCCTGTGAGTGTTTGAAAAGGACAGTGTAGAGGGAGCTTAACTCTGTATCTAACCCCGTGCTGTCCCTGTCCTGGGAGTGTTTGATGGGGACTGTGTAGAGGGATCTTTACTCTGTATCTAACCCCGTGTTGTACCTGTCCTGGGAGTGTTTGATGGGGTAGTGTAGAGGGAGCTTTACTCTCTATCTAACCCCGTGCCGTACCTGTCCTGGGAGTGTTTGATGGGGACAGTGTAAAGGGAGCTTTACTCTGTATCTAACCCTGTGCTGTACCTGTCCTGGGAGTGTTTGATGGGGACAGTGTAGATGGAGCTTTATTCTGTATCTAACCCCGTGCTGTTCCTGTCCTGGGAGTGTTTGATGGGGACAGTGTAGAGGGAGCTTTACTCTGTAGCTAACCCCGTGCTGTACCTGTCCTGGGAGTGTTTGATGGGGACAGTATAGAGGGAGCTTTACTCTGTATCTAACCACGTGCTGTACCTGTCCTGGGAGTGTTTGATGGGGACAGTGTAGAGGGAGCTTTACTCTGTATCTAACCTCGTGCTGTACCTGTCCTGGGAGTGTTTGATGGGGACAGTGTAGAGGGATCTTTACTCTGTATCTAACCCCGTGCTGTACCTGTCCTGGGAGTGTTTGATTGGTACAGTGTAGAGGGAGCTTTATTCTGTATCTAACCCCGTGCTGTCCCTGTCCTGGGAGTGTTTGATGGGGACTGTGTAGAGGGATCTTTACTCTGTATCTAACCCTGTGCTGTACCTGTCCTGGGAATGTTTGATGGGGACAGTGTAGAGGGAGCTTTACTCTGTATCTAACCCCCTGCTGTCCCTGTCCTGGGAGTGTTTGATGGGGACAGTGTATAGGGAGCTTTACTCTGTATCTTGCCCCGCGCTGTACCTGTCCTGTGAATGTTTGAAAGGGACAGTGTAGAGGGAGCTTTACTCTGGATCTAACCCCGTGCTGTCCCTGTCCTGGGAGTGTTTGATGGGGACTGTGTAGATGGATCATTACTCTGTACCTAACCCCGTGCTGTACCTGTCCTGGGAGTGTTTGATGGGGACAGTATAGAGGGAGCTTTACTCTGTATCTAACCCCGTGCTGTACCTGTCCTGGGAGTGTCTTATGGGGACAGTGTAGAGGGAGCTTTACTCTGTATCTAACCCCGAGCTGTCCTGTCCTGGGAGTGTTTGATGGGGACAGTGTAGAGGGAGCTTTACTCTGTATCTAATCCCGTGCTGTATCTGTCATGGGAGTGATTGATGGGGACAGTGTAGAGGGAGCTGTACTCTGTATCTAACCCCGTGCTGTCCCTGTCCTGGGAGTGTTTGATGGGGACAGTGTAGAGGGAGCTTTACTCTGTATCTAACCCCGTGCTGTACCTGTCCTGGGAGTGTTTGATGGGGACAGTGTAGAAGGAGCTTTACTCTGTAGCTAACCCCGTGCTGGACCTGTCCTGGGAGCGTTTCATGGGGACAGTATAGAGGGAGCTTTACTCTGTATCTATCCCCGTGCTGTACCTGTCCTGGGAGTGTTTGATGGGGGACAGTGTAGAGGGGGCTTTACTCTGTATCTAACCCCGTGGTGTACCTGTTCTGGGAGTGTTTGATGGGGACAGTGTAGGGGGGCTTTACTCTGTGTCTAACCCCGTGCTGTATCTGTCCTGGGAGTGTTTGATGGGGACCGTGGAGAGGGAGCTTTACTCTGTATCTAACCCCGTGGTGTACCTGTCCTGGGAGTGTTTGATGGGGACAGTGTACAGGGAGCTTTACTCTGTATCTAACCCCGTGCTGTACCTGTCCTGGGAGTGTTTGATGAGGACAGTGGAGAGGGAGCTTTACTCTGTATCTAACCCCGTGCTGTACCTGTCCTGGGAGTGTTTGATTGGGACAGTGTAGAGGGAGCTTTACTCTGTATCTAACCCCGTGTGTACCTGTCCTGGGAGTGTTTGACGGGGACAGTGTAGAGGGAGCTTTACTCTGTGTCTAACCCCGTGCTGTACCTGTCCTGGGAGTGTTTGATGGGGACAGTGTAGAGGGAGCTTTACACTGTATCTAACCCCGTGGTGTACCTGTCCTGGGAGTGTTTGATGGGGACAGTGTAGAGGGAGCTTTACTCTGTATCTAACCCCGTGCTGTACCTGTCCTGGGAATGTTTGATGGGGACAGTGTAGAGGGAGCTTTACACTGTATCTAACCCCGTGGTGTACCTGTCCTGGGAGTGTTTGATGGGGACCGTGTAGTGGGAGCTTTACTCTGTATCTAACCCCGTGCTGTACCTGTCCTGGGAATGTTTGATGGGGACAGTGTAGAGGGAGCTTTACACTGTATCTAACCCCGTGGTGTACCTGTCCTGGGAGTGTTTGATGGGGACCGTGTAGTGGGAGCTTTACTCTGTATCTAACCCCGTGCTGTACCTGTCCTGGGAATGTTTGATGGGGACAGTGTAGATGGAGCTTTACTCTGTATCTAACCCCGTGCTGTACCTGTCCTGGGAATGTTTGATGGGGACAGTGTAGAGGGAGCTTTACACTGTATCTAACCCCGTGGTGTACCTGTCCTGGGAGTGTTTGATGGGGATAGTGTAGAGGGAGCTTTACTCTGTATCTAACCCCGTGCTGTACCTGTCCGGGGAATGTTTGATGGAGACAGTGTAGAGGGAGCTTTACTCTGTATCTAACCCCGTGCCGTAACTGTCCTGGGAGTGTTTGATGGGGACAGGGTGGAGGGAGCTTTACTCTGTATCTAACCCCGTGCTGTTCCTGTCCTGGGAATGTTTGATGGGGACAGTGTAGAGGGAGCTTTACTCTGTATCTAACCCCGTGTGTACCTGTCCTGGGAGTGTGTGATGGGGACAGTGTAGAGGGAGCTTTACTCTGTATCTAACCCCGTGCTGTTCCTGTCCTGGGAATGTTTGATGGGGACAGTGTAGAGGGAGCTTTACTCTGTATCTAACCCCGTGTGTACCTGTCCTGGGAGTGTTTGATGGGGACAGTGGAGAGGGGGCTTTACTCTGTATCTAACCCCGTGCTGTACCTGTCCTGGGAGTGTTTGATGGGGACAGTGTAGAGGGAGCTTTACTCTGTATCTAACCCCGTGCTGTACCTGTCCTGGGAGTGTTTGATGGGGACAGTGTAGTGGGAGCTTTACTCTGTATCTAACCCCGTGCCGTAACTGTCCTGGGAGTGTTTGATGGGGACAGTGTAGTGGGAGCTTTACTCTGTATCTAACCCCGTGCTGTACCTGTCCTGGGAATGTTTGATGGGGACAGTGTAGTGGGAGCTTTACTCTGTATCTAACCCCGTGCCGTAACTGTCCTGGGAGTGTTTGATGGGGACAGTGTAGTGGGAGCTTTACTCTGTATCTAACCCCGTGCTGTACCTGTCCTGGGAGTGTTTGATGGGGACAGTGTAGAGGGGGCTTTACTCTGTGTCTAACCCTGTGCTACACCTGTCCTGGGAGTTGCCAGGGAAAGGGATTGGAGCTGGGGGTGGACACGGCCAGGGTCCGATACTTTCTGCGCACACACCCACCGACTGCCTCTCTCATGCAGGTTGTCAGAGACACGCACATGCAGCATGGTCTAGTGTTAGTACCTGCACCCACACTGAGACGTCTATCGATGACATGAGGTACTGCCCATCACCAGCGAAAGGCAGCGAGAGAGGGAGAGAGAGAGAAACACGAACAGAGGTTGGTTAGAACAGATATTCGCACTGCCGGACGCACGGACTTGCACATGTGATCTATCCCTTCCACAGATTCACATTTACATCCCTTCATGTGCAACTCTGCACAGATACAGTTCCACATGTACAACTCTGCACCTATACATCTCCCCATGTACAACTCTGCACCAATACAGTTCCACATGTACAACTCTGTACCTATAGAGTTCCACATGTACAACTCTGTACCTATACAGTTCCACATGTACAACTCTGCACCTGTACAGTTCCACGTGTACAACTCTGCACCTATTGAGTTCCACATATACAACTCTGCACCTACACAGTTCCACGTGTACAACTCTGCACCTATACTGTTCCACATGTACAACTCTGCACCTATACAGATCCACGTGTACAACTCTGCACCTATACAGATCCACATGTGCAACTCTGCACCTATACAGTTCCACATGTACAACTCTGCACCTATACAGTTCCACATGTACAACTCTGCACCTATAGAGTTCCACATGTACAACTCTGCACATGTACAGTTCCACATGTACAACTCTGCACCTATACAGATCCACATGTGCAACTCTGCACCTATACAGTTCCACATGTACAACTCTGCACCTATAGAGTTCCACATGTACAACTCTGCACCTATACAGTTCCACATGTACAACACTGCACCTATAGAGTTCCACATGTACAACTCTGTACCTATACAGTTCCACATGTACAACTCTGCACCTGTACAGTTCCACGTGTACAACTCTGCACCTATTGAGTTCCACATATACAACTCTGCACCTACACAGTTCCACGTGTACAACTCTGCACCTATACTGTTCCACATGTACAACTCTGCACCTATACAGATCCACGTGTACAACTCTGCACCTATACAGATCCACATGTGCAACTCTGCACCTATACAGTTCCACATGTACAACTCTGCACCTATACAGTTCCACATGTACAACTCTGCACCTATAGAGTTCCACATGTACAACTCTGCACATGTACAGTTCCACATGTACAACTCTGCACCTATACAGATCCACATGTGCAACTCTGCACCTATACAGTTCCACATGTACAACTCTGCACCTATAGAGTTCCACATGTACAACTCTGCACCTATACAGTTCCACATGTACAACACTGCACCTATAGAGTTCCACATGTACAACTCTGCACCTATACAGTTCCACATGTACAACTCTGCACCTATACAGTTCCACATGTACAACTCTGCACCTATAGAGTTCCACATGTACAACTCTGCACCTGTACAGTTCCACATGTACAACTCTGCACCTATACAGATCCACATGTGCAACTCTGCACCTATACAGTTCCACATGTACAACTCTGCACCTATAGAGTTCCACATGTACAACTCTGCACCTATACAGTTCCACATGTACAACACTGCACCTATAGATTTCCACATGTACAACTCTGCACCTATACAGTTGCACATGTACAACTCTGCACCTTATCAGTTCCACATGTATAGCTCTGCACCTATACATATCCACATGTACAACTCTGCACCTAATCAGTTCCACATGTACAACTCTGCACCGATACATATCCACATGTACAACTCTGCACCTATACAGTTCCACATGTACAACTCTGCACCTCTGCAGATCCACATGTACAACCCTGCACATATACAGTTCCACATGTACAACTCTGCAACTATACAGTTCCACATGTACAACTCTGCACCTATAGAGTTCCACATGTACAACTCTGCACCTATACAGTTCCACATGTACAACACTGCACCTATAGAGTTCCACATGTACAACTCTGCACCTATACAGTTCCACATGTACAACTCTGCACTTATACATATCCACATGTACAACTCTGCACTTATACATATCCAAATGTACAACTCTGCACCTATACATATCCACATGTACAACTCTGCACCTAATCAGTTCCACATGTACAACTCTGCACCTATACAGATCCACATGTACAACTCTGCACCTATACAGTTCCACATGTACAACTCTGCACCTATAGAGTTCCACATGTACAACTCTGCACTTATATATATCCACATGTACAACTCTGCACCTAGACAGCTCCACATGTACAACTCTGCACTTATACATATCCACATGTACAACTCTGCACCTATACATATCCACATGTACAACTCTGCACCTATACAGTTCCACATGTACAACTCTGCACCTAGACAGCTCCACATGTACAACTCTGCGCTTATACATATCCACATGTACAACTCTGCACATATACAGTTCCACATGTACAACTCTGCACCTATACATATCCACATGTACAACTCTGCACCTAATCAGTTCCACATGTACAACTCTGCACCTAATCAGTTCCACATGTACAACTCTGCACCTAATCAGTTCCACATGTACAACTCTGCACCTATACAGCTCCACATGTACAACTCTGCACTTATACATATCCACATGTACAACTCTGCACCTATACAGTTCCACATGTACAACTCTGCACCGACACAGTTCCACATGTACAACTCTGCACCTATAGAGTTCCACTTGTACAACTCTGCACCTATACAGTTCCACATGTACAACTCTGCACCGATACAGTTCCACTTGTACAACTCTGCACCTATACAGTTCCACATGTACAACTCTGCACAGATACAGTTCCACATGTACAACTCTGCACAGATACAGTTCCACATGTACAACTCTGCACCTATACATCTCCCCATGTACAACTCTGCACCAATACAGTTCCACATGTACAACTCTGTACCTATAGAGTTCCACATGTACAACTCTGTACCTATACAGTTCCACATGTACAACTCTGCACCTGTACAGTTCCACGTGTACAACTCTGCACCTATTGAGTTCCACATATACAACTCTGCACCTACACAGTTCCACGTGTACAACTCTGCACCTATACTGTTCCACATGTACAACTCTGCACCTATACAGATCCACGTGTACAACTCTGCACCTATACAGATCCACATGTGCAACTCTGCACCTATACAGTTCCACATGTACAACTCTGCACCAATACAGTTCCACATGTACAACTCTGTACCTATAGAGTTCCACATGTACAACTCTGTACCTATACAGTTCCACATGTACAACTCTGCACCTGTACAGTTCCACGTGTACAACTCTGCACCTATTGAGTTCCACATATACAACTCTGCACCTACACAGTTCCACGTGTACAACTCTGCACCTATACTGTTCCACATGTACAACTCTGCACCTATACAGATCCACGTGTACAACTCTGCACCTATACAGATCCACATGTGCAACTCTGCACCTATACAGTTCCACATGTACAACTCTGCACCTATACAGTTCCACATGTACAACTCTGCACCTATAGAGTTCCACATGTACAACTCTGCACATGTACAGTTCCACATGTACAACTCTGCACCTATACAGATCCACATGTGCAACTCTGCACCTATACAGTTCCACATGTACAACTCTGCACCTATAGAGTTCCACATGTACAACTCTGCACCTATACAGTTCCACATGTACAACACTGCACCTATAGAGTTCCACATGTACAACTCTGTACCTATACAGTTCCACATGTACAACTCTGCACCTGTACAGTTCCACGTGTACAACTCTGCACCTATTGAGTTCCACATATACAACTCTGCACCTACACAGTTCCACGTGTACAACTCTGCACCTATACTGTTCCACATGTACAACTCTGCACCTATACAGATCCACGTGTACAACTCTGCACCTATACAGATCCACATGTGCAACTCTGCACCTATACAGTTCCACATGTACAACTCTGCACCTATACAGTTCCACATGTACAACTCTGCACCTATAGAGTTCCACATGTACAACTCTGCACATGTACAGTTCCACATGTACAACTCTGCACCTATACAGATCCACATGTGCAACTCTGCACCTATACAGTTCCACATGTACAACTCTGCACCTATAGAGTTCCACATGTACAACTCTGCACCTATACAGTTCCACATGTACAACACTGCACCTATAGAGTTCCACATGTACAACTCTGCACCTATACAGTTCCACATGTACAACTCTGCACCTATACAGTTCCACATGTACAACTCTGCACCTATAGAGTTCCACATGTACAACTCTGCACCTGTACAGTTCCACATGTACAACTCTGCACCTATACAGATCCACATGTGCAACTCTGCACCTATACAGTTCCACATGTACAACTCTGCACCTATAGAGTTCCACATGTACAACTCTGCACCTATACAGTTCCACATGTACAACACTGCACCTATAGATTTCCACATGTACAACTCTGCACCTATACAGTTGCACATGTACAACTCTGCACCTTATCAGTTCCACATGTATAGCTCTGCACCTATACATATCCACATGTACAACTCTGCACCTAATCAGTTCCACATGTACAACTCTGCACCGATACATATCCACATGTACAACTCTGCACCTATACAGTTCCACATGTACAACTCTGCACCTCTGCAGATCCACATGTACAACTCTGCACATATACAGTTCCACATGTACAACTCTGCAACTATACAGTTCCACATGTACAACTCTGCACCTATAGAGTTCCACATGTACAACTCTGCACCTATACAGTTCCACATGTACAACACTGCACCTATAGAGTTCCACATGTACAACTCTGCACCTATACAGTTCCACATGTACAACTCTGCACTTATACATATCCAAATGTACAACTCTGCACCTATACATATCCACATGTACAACTCTGCACCTAATCAGTTCCACATGTACAACTCTGCACCTATACAGATCCACATGTACAACTCTGCACCTATACAGTTCCACATGTACAACTCTGCACCTATAGAGTTCCACATGTACAACTCTGCACTTAGATATATCCACATGTACAACTCTGCACCTAGACAGCTCCACATGTACAACTCTGCACTTATACATATCCACATGTACAACTCTGCACCTATACATATCCACATGTACAACTCTGCACCTATACAGTTCCACATGTACAACTCTGCACCTAGACAGCTCCACATGTACAACTCTGCGCTTATACATATCCACATGTACAACTCTGCACATATACAGTTCCACATGTACAACTCTGCACCTATACATATCCACATGTACAACTCTGCACCTAATCAGTTCCACATGTACAACTCTGCACCTAATCAGTTCCACATGTACAACTCTGCACCTAATCAGTTCCACATGTACAACTCTGCACCTATACAGCTCCACATGTACAACTCTGCACTTATACATATCCACATGTACAACTCTGCACCTATACAGTTCCACATGTACAACTCTGCACCGACACAGTTCCACATGTACAACTCTGCACCTATAGAGTTCCACTTGTACAACTCTGCACCTATACAGTTCCACATGTACAACTCTGCACCGATACAGTTCCACTTGTACAACTCTGCACCTATACAGTTCCACATGTACAACTCTGCACAGATACAGTTCCACATGTACAACTCTGCACAGATACAGTTCCACATGTACAACTCTGCACCTATACATCTCCCCATGTACAACTCTGCACCAATACAGTTCCACATGTACAACTCTGTACCTATAGAGTTCCACATGTACAACTCTGTACCTATACAGTTCCACATGTACAACTCTGCACCTGTACAGTTCCACGTGTACAACTCTGCACCTATTGAGTTCCACATATACAACTCTGCACCTACACAGTTCCACGTGTACAACTCTGCACCTATACTGTTCCACATGTACAACTCTGCACCTATACAGATCCACGTGTACAACTCTGCACCTATACAGATCCACATGTGCAACTCTGCACCTATACAGTTCCACATGTACAACTCTGCACCTATACAGTTCCACATGTACAACTCTGCACCTATAGAGTTCCACATGTACAACTCTGCACATGTACAGTTCCACATGTACAACTCTGCACCTACACAGATCCACATGTGCAACTCTGCACCTATACAGTTCCACATGTACAACTCTGCACCTATAGAGTTCCACATGTACAACTCTGCACTTATATATATCCACATGTACAACTCTGCACCTAGACAGCTCCACATGTACAACTCTGCACTTATACATATCCACATGTACAACTCTGCACCTATACATATCCACATGTACAACTCTGCACCTATACAGTTCCACATGTACAACTCTGCACCTAGACAGCTCCACATGTACAACTCTGCGCTTATACATATCCACATGTACAACTCTGCACATATACAGTTCCACATGTACAACTCTGCACCTATACATATCCACATGTACAACTCTGCACCTAATCAGTTCCACATGTACAACTCTGCACCTAATCAGTTCCACATGTACAACTCTGCACCTAATCAGTTCCACATGTACAACTCTGCACCTATACAGCTCCACATGTACAACTCTGCACTTATACATATCCACATGTACAACTCTGCACCTATACAGTTCCACATGTACAACTCTGCACCGACACAGTTCCACATGTACAACTCTGCACCTATAGAGTTCCACTTGTACAACTCTGCACCTATACAGTTCCACATGTACAACTCTGCACCGATACAGTTCCACTTGTACAACTCTGCACCTATACAGTTCCACATGTACAACTCTGCACAGATACAGTTCCACATGTACAACTCTGCACAGATACAGTTCCACATGTACAACTCTGCACCTATACATCTCCCCATGTACAACTCTGCACCAATACAGTTCCACATGTACAACTCTGTACCTATAGAGTTCCACATGTACAACTCTGTACCTATACAGTTCCACATGTACAACTCTGCACCTGTACAGTTCCACGTGTACAACTCTGCACCTATTGAGTTCCACATATACAACTCTGCACCTACACAGTTCCACGTGTACAACTCTGCACCTATACTGTTCCACATGTACAACTCTGCACCTATACAGATCCACGTGTACAACTCTGCACCTATACAGATCCACATGTGCAACTCTGCACCTATACAGTTCCACATGTACAACTCTGCACCAATACAGTTCCACATGTACAACTCTGTACCTATAGAGTTCCACATGTACAACTCTGTACCTATACAGTTCCACATGTACAACTCTGCACCTGTACAGTTCCACGTGTACAACTCTGCACCTATTGAGTTCCACATATACAACTCTGCACCTACACAGTTCCACGTGTACAACTCTGCACCTATACTGTTCCACATGTACAACTCTGCACCTATACAGATCCACGTGTACAACTCTGCACCTATACAGATCCACATGTGCAACTCTGCACCTATACAGTTCCACATGTACAACTCTGCACCTATACAGTTCCACATGTACAACTCTGCACCTATAGAGTTCCACATGTACAACTCTGCACATGTACAGTTCCACATGTACAACTCTGCACCTATACAGATCCACATGTGCAACTCTGCACCTATACAGTTCCACATGTACAACTCTGCACCTATAGAGTTCCACATGTACAACTCTGCACCTATACAGTTCCACATGTACAACACTGCACCTATAGAGTTCCACATGTACAACTCTGTACCTATACAGTTCCACATGTACAACTCTGCACCTGTACAGTTCCACGTGTACAACTCTGCACCTATTGAGTTCCACATATACAACTCTGCACCTACACAGTTCCACGTGTACAACTCTGCACCTATACTGTTCCACATGTACAACTCTGCACCTATACAGATCCACGTGTACAACTCTGCACCTATACAGATCCACATGTGCAACTCTGCACCTATACAGTTCCACATGTACAACTCTGCACCTATACAGTTCCACATGTACAACTCTGCACCTATAGAGTTCCACATGTACAACTCTGCACATGTACAGTTCCACATGTACAACTCTGCACCTATACAGATCCACATGTGCAACTCTGCACCTATACAGTTCCACATGTACAACTCTGCACCTATAGAGTTCCACATGTACAACTCTGCACCTATACAGTTCCACATGTACAACACTGCACCTATAGAGTTCCACATGTACAACTCTGCACCTATACAGTTCCACATGTACAACTCTGCACCTATACAGTTCCACATGTACAACTCTGCACCTATAGAGTTCCACATGTACAACTCTGCACCTGTACAGTTCCACATGTACAACTCTGCACCTATACAGATCCACATGTGCAACTCTGCACCTATACAGTTCCACATGTACAACTCTGCACCTATAGAGTTCCACATGTACAACTCTGCACCTATACAGTTCCACATGTACAACACTGCACCTATAGATTTCCACATGTACAACTCTGCACCTATACAGTTGCACATGTACAACTCTGCACCTTATCAGTTCCACATGTATAGCTCTGCACCTATACATATCCACATGTACAACTCTGCACCTAATCAGTTCCACATGTACAACTCTGCACCGATACATATCCACATGTACAACTCTGCACCTATACAGTTCCACATGTACAACTCTGCACCTCTGCAGATCCACATGTACAACTCTGCACATATACAGTTCCACATGTACAACTCTGCAACTATACAGTTCCACATGTACAACTCTGCACCTATAGAGTTCCACATGTACAACTCTGCACCTATACAGTTCCACATGTACAACACTGCACCTATAGAGTTCCACATGTACAACTCTGCACCTATACAGTTCCACATGTACAACTCTGCACTTATACATATCCAAATGTACAACTCTGCACCTATACATATCCACATGTACAACTCTGCACCTAATCAGTTCCACATGTACAACTCTGCACCTATACAGATCCACATGTACAACTCTGCACCTATACAGTTCCACATGTACAACTCTGCACCTATAGAGTTCCACATGTACAACTCTGCACTTATATATATCCACATGTACAACTCTGCACCTAGACAGCTCCACATGTACAACTCTGCACTTATACATATCCACATGTACAACTCTGCACCTATACATATCCACATGTACAACTCTGCACCTATACAGTTCCACATGTACAACTCTGCACCTAGACAGCTCCACATGTACAACTCTGCGCTTATACATATCCACATGTACAACTCTGCACATATACAGTTCCACATGTACAACTCTGCACCTATACATATCCACATGTACAACTCTGCACCTAATCAGTTCCACATGTACAACTCTGCACCTAATCAGTTCCACATGTACAACTCTGCACCTAATCAGTTCCACATGTACAACTCTGCACCTATACAGCTCCACATGTACAACTCTGCACTTATACATATCCACATGTACAACTCTGCACCTATACAGTTCCACATGTACAACTCTGCACCGACACAGTTCCACATGTACAACTCTGCACCTATAGAGTTCCACTTGTACAACTCTGCACCTATACAGTTCCACATGTACAACTCTGCACCGATACAGTTCCACTTGTACAACTCTGCACCTATACAGTTCCACATGTACAACTCTGCACAGATACAGTTCCACATGTACAACTCTGCACAGATACAGTTCCACATGTACAACTCTGCACCTATACATCTCCCCATGTACAACTCTGCACCAATACAGTTCCACATGTACAACTCTGTACCTATAGAGTTCCACATGTACAACTCTGTACCTATACAGTTCCACATGTACAACTCTGCACCTGTACAGTTCCACGTGTACAACTCTGCACCTATTGAGTTCCACATATACAACTCTGCACCTACACAGTTCCACGTGTACAACTCTGCACCTATACTGTTCCACATGTACAACTCTGCACCTATACAGATCCACGTGTACAACTCTGCACCTATACAGATCCACATGTGCAACTCTGCACCTATACAGTTCCACATGTACAACTCTGCACCTATACAGTTCCACATGTACAACTCTGCACCTATAGAGTTCCACATGTACAACTCTGCACATGTACAGTTCCACATGTACAACTCTGCACCTATACAGATCCACATGTGCAACTCTGCACCTATACAGTTCCACATGTACAACTCTGCACCTATAGAGTTCCACATGTACAACTCTGCACCTATACAGTTCCACATGTACAACACTGCACCTATAGAGTTCCACATGTACAACTCTGCACCTATACAGTTCCACATGTACAACTCTGCACCTATACAGTTCCACATGTACAACTCTGCACCTATAGAGTTCCACATGTACAACTCTGCACCTGTACAGTTCCACATGTACAACTCTGCACCTATACAGATCCACATGTGCAACTCTGCACCTATACAGTTCCACATGTACAACTCTGCACCTATAGAGTTCCACATGTACAACTCTGCACCTATACAGTTGCACATGTACAACTCTGCACCTTATCAGTTCCACATGTATAGCTCTGCACCTATACATATCCACATGTACAACTCTGCACCTAATCAGTTCCACATGTACAACTCTGCACCGATACATATCCACATGTACAACTCTGCACCTATACAGTTCCACATGTACAACTCTGCACCTCTGCAGATCCACATGTACAACTCTGCACATATACAGTTCCACATGTACAACTCTGCAACTATACAGTTCCACATGTACAACTCTGCACCTATAGAGTTCCACATGTACAACTCTGCACCTATACAGTTCCACATGTACAACACTGCACCTATAGAGTTCCACATGTACAACTCTGCACCTATACAGTTCCACATGTACAACTCTGCACTTATACATATCCACATGTACAACTCTGCACTTATACATATCCAAATGTACAACTCTGCACCTATACATATCCACATGTACAACTCTGCACCTAATCAGTTCCACATGTACAACTCTGCACCTATACAGATCCACATGTACAACTCTGCACCTATACAGTTCCACATGTACAACTCTGCACCTATAGAGTTCCACATGTACAACTCTGCACTTATATATATCCACATGTACAACTCTGCACCTAATCAGTTCCACATGTACAACTCTGCACCTAATCAGTTCCACATGTACAACTCTGCACCTATACATATCCACATGTACAACTCTGCACCTAATCAGTTCCACATGTACAACTCTGCACCTATAGAGTTCCACATGTACAACTCTGCACATGTACAGTTCCACATGTACAACTCTGCACCTAATCAGTTCCACATGTACAACTCTGCACCTAATCAGTTCCACATGTACAACTCTGCACCTATACAGCTCCACATGTACAACTCTGTACTTATACATATCCACATGTACAACTCTGCACATATACAGTTCCACATGTACAACTCTGCACCTATACATATCCACATGTACAACTCTGCACCTAATCAGTTCCACATGTACAACTCTGCACCTAATCAGTTCCACATGTACAACTCTGCACCTTTACATATCCACATGTACAACTCTGCACCTAATCAGTTCCACATGTACAACTCTGCACCTATAGAGTTCCACATGTACAACTCTGCACCTATACAGTTCCACATGTACAACTCTGCACCTTATCAGTTCCACATGTACAGCTCTGCACCTATACATATCCACATGTACAACTCTGCACCTAATCAGTTCCACATGTACAACTCTGCACCTATAGAGTTCCACATGTACAACTCTGCACCTATACATAGCCACATGTACAACTCTGCACCTAATCAGTTCCACATGTACAACTCTGCACCTATAGAGTTCCACATGTACAACTCTGCACCTATACAGTTCCACATGTACAACTCTGCACCTTATCAGTTCCACATGTACAGCTCTGCACCTATACATATCCACATGTACAACTCTGCACCTAATCAGTTCCACATGTACAACTCTGCACCTATAAAGTTCCACATGTACAACTCTGCACCTATACATATCCACATGTACAACTCTGCACCTGTACAGTTCCACATGTACAACTCTGCACCTAATCAGTTCCACATGTACAACTCTGCACCTATAGAGTTCCACATGTACAACTCTGCACCTATACATATCCACATGTACAACTCTGCACCTATACATATCCACATGTACAACTCTGCACCTGTACAGTTCCACATGTACAACTCTGCACCTATAGAGTTCCACATGTACAACTCTGCACCTAATCAGTTCCACATGTACAACTTTCATAGAATTTACAGTGCAGAAGGAGGCCATTCGGCCCATCGAGTCTACACCGGCTCTTGGAAAGAGCACCCTACCTAAGCCCACACCCCCACAACCCAGTAACCCCACCTAATCCCCATAACCCCACCCAACACTAAGGGCAATTTGTGGACACTATGGGCAATTTAGCATGGCCAATCCACCTAACCTGCACATCTTTGGACTGTGGGAGGAAACCGGAGCGCCCGGAGGAAACCCACGCAGACACGGGGAGGACGTGCAGACTCCGCACAGACAGTGACCCAGGCCGGAATCGAACCTGGGACCCTGGAGCTGTGAAGCAATTGTGCTATCCACAATGCTACCGTGCTGCCTACTCTGCACATATACAGCTCCACATGTACAACTCTGCACCTATAGAGTTCCACATGTACAACTCTGCACCTATACAGTTCCACATGTACAACTCTGCAGCTATAGAGTTCCACATGTACAACTCTGCACCTAATCAGTTCCACATGTATAACTCTGCACATATACAGCTCCACATGTACAACTCTGCACCTATAGAGTTCCACATGTACAACTCTGCACCTATACAGATCCACATGTACAACTTTGCACCTATACAGATCCACATGTACAACTCTCCACATGTACAACTCCACATGTACAACTTCATATCTCTATGTGTACACCCCTGCACGTATACAACTCCATATCTCTGCATGTATACCCTGCACATATACAACTCCATATCTCCACATATACACCCCTGCACGTATACAACTCCACACCTCTACACGTTACACCCCTGCACATAAACGGCTCCATATATACAATTTGACACCTCTACATGTACACCAATCCCATTTACAGCTGAACAGGTTGATCTCATGTTCAGGGTCTAGTTTGGCGCGATCTCCAAATGTCCCCTTCTTGGCACTGCTGCCATCTTCCCCAGCCTCGCCGATTACCCCACTGCCCTTCAGACACTGTCACTGTGCCATTTTGCCCCCCCCCCCCATCACCCCACCATCCCTGTGCTTGATGACCTGCACTGACTCCATCTCCTTCCCCCCCCCCCCCAATTTGAATCTCCTTTAGCCCAGCGGCTCTCCAAGATCTCTGTGCTCATCCAATTCAAGCCTCTCGAACATCTCCAACACCACGCCCCGCCCCACAATTTGACACATTTGCGGCCAGACCATCAGCTTGACCGAGGGTGCACCCCCACCTATCCCTCTGTAATTCCCTCCCTCAGCCTCTCGGCCGCTCTTACCCCGCTCTCTCAACTCTTTTAAGACGCTACTTAAAACCAAACTCTTTGACCCAGCTTTCGGTCGCTGGATCTAGCACCTCTGTATGTGGCTCTGAGTGGCACTTTCCTTCGCCGGTGCTCCCGTGAACATAGAACATACGGTGCAGAAGGAGGCCATTCGGCCCATCGAGTCTGCACCGACCCACTTAAGCCCTCACTTCCACCCTATCCCCCTAACCCAATAACCCCTCCTAACTTTATGGTCGCTAAGGGTAATTTAGCCTGGCCGATCCACCTAACCTGCACGACTTTGGACTGTGGGAAGAAACCGGAGCACCCGGAGGAAACCCACGCAGACACGGGTAGAACGTGCAGGCTCCGCACCGTCACCCAGCGGGGAATCGAACCTGGGACCCTGGCGCTGTGAAGCCACAGTGCTATCCACTTGTGCTACCGTGCTGCTCTGAGGCGGCTCCCAGTACCAATGACCCACGGGTTGGAGTGACTAATTCAAAGTTATGTCACATTGATAACAAGATACGCAGTAGACCTAAGCAGGGATAGCTTCCGGCGCACTGTACTGTAGAAAAGGGACAGACCAAATACATCTCATACTTACTGTATCCCATCCCTTGCACGAAATATTTGAAGGCTTCGGTAAGTTTGCCTGGCTGTTGAGAGAGAGAGAGAGATGGCAGAGGTGAATCTCAGAACCCATTGTCTATTTTTACACCTAGTCCCCCCACCTCTAGGAGTTGGTCTGCACCGACGCTCTGTTCTAGAACATAGAACAGTACAGCACAGAACAGGCCCTTCGGCCCTCGATGTTGTGCCGAGCATTGTCCGAAACCAAGATCAAGCTATCCCACTCCCTGTCATTCTGGTGTGCTCCATGTGCCTATCCAATAACCACTTGAAAGTTCCTAAAGTGTCCGACTCCACTCTCACAGCAGGCAGTCCATTCCACACCCTAACCACTCTCTGAGTAAAGAACCTACCTCGGACATCCCTCCTATATCTCCCACCCTGAACCTTATAGTTATGCCCCCTTGTAACAGCTACATCCACCCAAGGATATAGTCTCTGAACGTCCACTCTATCTATCCCCCTCATCATCTTATAAACCTCTATTAAGTCGCCTCTCATCCTCCTCCGCTCCAAAGAGAAAAGCCCTAGCTCCCTCAACCTTTCCTCATAAGACCTATCCTGCAAACCAGGCAGCATCCTGGTAAATCTCCTTTGCACCCTTTCCAATGCTTCCACATCCTTCCTATAATGAGATGACCAGAACTGCACACAATACTCCAAATGTGGTCTCACCAGGGTCATGTATAACAAAGAACAAAGAAATGTACAGCACAGGACCAGGCCCTTCGGCCCTCCAAGCCCGTGCCGACCATGCTGCCCGACTACAATCTTCTACACTTCCTGGGTCCGTATCCATCTAGTCCCATCCTATTCATGTATTTGTCAAGATGCCCCTTAAATGTCACTATCGTCCCTGCTTCCACCACCTCCTCCGGTAGCGAGTTCCAGGCACCCACTACCCTCTGCGTAAAAAACGTGCCTTGTACATCTACTCTAAACCTTGCCCCTCTCACCTTAAACCTATGCCCCCTAGTAATTGACCCCTCTAGCCCGGGGAAAAGCCTCTGACTATCCAGTTGCAGTCTCTATCCAGTCTCTCTCAACAGTTGCTATCCATATAGTTGCAGCATAACCCCGCGGCTCTTAAACTCAAGCCCCCTGTTAATAAACGCTAACACACTATAAGCTTTCTTCACGGCTCTATCCACTTGAGTGGCAACCTTCAGAGATCTGTGGACATGAACCCGAAGATCTCTCTGTTCCTCCACATTCCTCAGAACCCTGCCGTTGACCCTGTAATCCGCATTCAAATTTTTCCGACCAAAATGAATCACCTCGCACTTATCAGGGTTAAACTCCATCTGCCATTTTTCGGCCCAGCTCTGCATCCTATCAATGTCTCTTTGCAGCCTACAACAGCCCTCCACCTCATCCACTACTCCACCAATCTTGGTGTCATCAGCAAATTTACTGACCCACCCTTCAGCCCCCTCCTCCAAGTCATTGATAAAAATCACAAATAGCAGGAGGTGGCATTAACTCTCTCCAGCCACCGGGAGGGGACCGTGCGTTGCACTACTTACCTTCAATCAGAAGGGGGAGCTACTGAGAGAGGTGGGAAGAGGCCACCATTTCCCCATCCCACCCCGGGGGCGGGGAGAGAGACTTCATCCCCAGTTCCAGAGACTTAAGAGTCAGTGTCTGACGTACTACACCCACACTCCCGCAAAGAAGGAGACAATGTCCTTCCTCATTGAACACCCCCTCCCCTCGCCCCAAGGTGGCACGGTGGTCAACACTGCCGCATCACAGCGCCAGGGACCCAGATTCAATTCTGGCCGCGGGCCACAGTCTGTGCGGAGTCTGCACGTTCTCCCCGTGACTGCGTGGGTTTCCTCCGGGTGCTCCGGTTTCCTCCCACAGTCCAAAGACGCGCAGGTTAGGTGGAGTTACGGGGAGAGGGTGGGGAAGTAGGCCTGGGTGGGGCACTCTTTTGGAGGGTGGGTGCAGACTCAAAGGGCTGAATGGCCTCCTTCTGCATGATAGGGATTCTATGAAAGGTCACCGCGTCAGCCACAAAGACAGCCAATCTGCCCCATCAGTAAGAGAAGAGAGATTCATTTGACCTCAGATCCCAGACTTTCAAAGGTCACGATCTCACACACGGTCTCATCACTTCCCCACCAGAGGGGTCGTCATTTCGCAACCCCCTCGGTGCCCCCATCCCCCCCGCTCACCTCAAGGGGATTCACCGGGCCGATTCCCGGGATGAAGGGGGTGTGTCCGGTGAGGAAAGGTTGAGCCGGTCGGGGCCGGTACCCATTGGAGTTTAGAAAGAACCAGAGGAGATCTTATTGAAACGGATCAGATTATGAGGGGGAGGTTTGACAGGGTGGATGCTGAGAGGACGTTTCCCCCTCGTGGAGGGGGGGGGGGAAGGGGGAACTCTGGAACTGGTGTGGATGGAGTGCGGTTTAAAAATGAGGGGGTCTCCCATTGCAGACGGGGATGAGGAGGAATTTCTTCTCTCAGAGGGAGGTCAGTCTGTGGAATCCTCTCCCCCAGAGAAGCAGCGGAGGCTGCGGGTCACCGAATATGTTCAAGGCCCGAGTCGGAGAGGGTTCCGATCGACGAGGGGGTCGGGGGGGTGGGTAAAGGCAAGAAATTGGCGCCTAGGCCTCACAATCAGACCAGTCGTGACCTTATCGAATGGCGGAACAATAATCCTGCGCCGGATTTCCTCAATGTTCCCATGAATTAGTCTCGCGACTTCCCGCCGTTACCTGTCGGAGTTGGGGTCCGGCTTCCAAGACCGAGAGGGAAGAATCAACCCACCTGTGAGATCTGTGGTTGTCCACCCGCATCAGCCATCTGTAAACAGAGAAGGGGGGGGGGAGAGAGAGAGAGAGCTGCTGTCAGCGATCGGAATGTCGCACCTGAAAGGGCGGTGAAAGATTCCACGAGGGAAAGAATAATAGAGAAAAGGAGGGAAAATCTTGGTGAGCAATAGGGCAGGGGTGAGGGGGGGGGGGGGGGGGGGGGGATGGGAGAGCATAAGAGAGAGAGAGAGAGAGAGAGAGACAGGCTAACAGGAGGGCACCCCCGAAGATGGAGCAAATGGTCTCAGCCTGCACTGTGCGGTTGGCTCTCAGTTTTGGTGGGAAACAGGGCCCAGAAAGAGGGCAAAGGTCACACTGAGCGACGCTCCAAGCCGTTGGCTGACGAGATGAAGCTCGCCAGTGCTCACCATCTATGGGCAGAGGTGACGGGGCAAACACCCCAAAGGAATGGGACAATTTGTGGGTCTTCCAGTCCTCACTATACACAATCCCAACGGGCTCAAACCCCTTCCCATTCACCCCCACTGTACACAATCCCAATGGACCCAACCCCCTTCCCATTCACTCCCACTGTACACAATCCCAACGGGCCCAAACCCCTTCCCATTCACTCTCACTATCCACAATCCCAACGGGCCCAAACCCCTTCCCATTCACTCCCACTGTCCACAATCCCAATGGACCCAAACCCCTTCCCATTCACTCCCATTGAACACAATCCCAATGGACCCAACCCCCTTCCCATTCACTCCCACTGTACACAATCCCAATGGACCCAAACCCCTTCCCATTCATCCCACTGTACACAGTCCCAATGGACCCAAACCCCTTCCCATTCACTCCCATTGTACACAATACCAATGGACCCAAACCCCTTCCCATTAACTCCCACTGTTCACAATCCCAATGGACCCAAACCCCTTTCCATTCACTCCCACTGTCTACAATCCCAATGGACCCACACCCCTTCCCATTCACTCCCATTGTACACAATCCCAATGGACCCAAACCCCTTCCCATTCACTCCCATTGTACACAATCCCAATGGACCCAAACTCCTTCCCATTCACTCCCACTGTACACAATCTCAATGGACCCAAACTCCTTCACATTCACCCCACGATACACAATCCCAATGGACCCAAATCCCTTCCCATTCACTCCCACTGTCCGCAATCCCAATGGACCCAAACTCCTTCCCATTCACTCCCACTGTACCCAATTGCAATGGATCCTAACCCCTTCCCGTTCACTCCCACTGTACACAATCCTAATGGACACAAACACCTTCTCATTCATTCCCACTGCACACAATCCCAATGGACCCAAACCCCTTCTCATTCACTCCCACTGTACACAATCCCAATGGACCCCAACCCCTTCCCATTCACTCCCACTGTACACAATTGCAATGGATCCTAACCCCTTCCCATTCACTCCCACTGTACACAATCCCAATAGACACAAACCCCTTCCCATTCACTCCCACTGTACACAATCCCAATGGACCCAAACCCCTTCCCATTCACTCCCTCTGTACACAATCCCAATAGACCCAAACCCCTTCCCATTCACTCCCACTGTACACAATCCCAATGGACCCAAACCCCTTCCCATTCACTCCCATTGCACACAATCCCAATGGACCCAAACCCCTTCCCATTCACTCCCACTGTACACAATCCCAATGGACCCAAACCCCTTCCCATTCACTCCCACTGTACACAATCCCAATGGACCCAAACCCCTTCCCATTCACTCCCACTGTACACAATCCCAATGGACCCAAACCCCTTCCCATTCACTCCCACTGTACACAATCCCAATGGACCCAAACCCCTTCCCATTCACCCCCACTGTACACAATCCCAATGGACCCAAACCCCTTCCCATTCACTCCCACTGTACACAATCCCAATGGACCCAAACCCCTTCCCATTCACTCCCACTGTACACAATCCCAATGGACCCAAACCCCTTCCCATTCACTCCCATTGTGCACAATCGCAATGGACCCAAACCCCTTCCCATTCACTCCCATTGTGCACAATCCCAATGGACCCAAACCCCTTCCCATTCACTCCCATTGTACACAATCCCAATGGACCCAAACCCCTTCCCATTCACTCCCACTGTCCACAATCCCAATGGACCCAAACCCCTTCCCATTCACTCCCCTTGCACACAATCCCAATGGACCCAAACCCCTTCCCATTCACTCCCACTGTCCACAATCCCAATGGACCCAAACCCCTTCCCATTCCCTCCCACTTTTCGCAAACCCAATGGCCCCAAACCCCTTCCCATTCACTCCCACTGTACACAATCCCAATGGACACAAACACCTTCTCATTCATTCCCACTGCACACAATCCCAATGGACCCCAACCCCTTCCCATTCACTCCCACTGTACACAATTGCAATGGATCCTAACCCCTTCCCATTAACTCCCACTGTACACAATCCCAATGGACCCAAACCCCTTCCCATTCACTCCCATTGCACACAATCCCAATGGACCCAAACCCCTTCCCATTCACTCCCACTGTACACATTCCAATAGACCCAAACCCCTTCCCATTCACTCCCACTGTACACAATCCCAATGGACCCAAACCCCTTCCCATTCACTCCCACTGTACACAATCCCAATGGACCCAAACCCCTTCCCATTCACTCCCATTGCACACAATCCCAATGGACCCAAACCCCTTCCCATTCACTCCCACTGTACACATTCCAATAGACCCAAACCCCTTCCCATTCACTCCCACTGTACACAATCCCAATGGACCCAAACCCCTTCCCATTCACTCCCACTGTACACAATCCCAATGGACCCAAACCCCTTCCCATTCACCCCCACTGTACACAATCCCAATGGACCCAAACCCCTTCCCATTCACTCCCACTGTACACAATCCCATTGGACCCAAACCCCTTCCCATTCACTTCCACTGTACACAATCCCAATGGACCCAAACCCCTTCCCATTCACTCCCACTGTACACAATCCCATTGGACCCAAACCCCTTCCCATTCACTCCCACTGCACACAATCCCATTGGACCCAAACCCCTTCCCATTCACTCCCACTGCACACAATCCCAATGGAGCCAAACCCCTTCCCATTCACCCCCACTGTACACAATCCCAATGGACCCAAACCCCTTCCCATTCACTCCCACTGTACACAATCCCAATGGACCCCAACCCCTTCCCATTCACTCCCACTGTACACAATCCCAATGGACCCAAACCCCTTCCCATTCACTCCCACTGCACACAATCCAATAGACCCAAACCCCTTCCCATTCACTCCCACTGCACACAATCCCAATGGACCCAAACCCCTTCCCATTCACCCCCACTGTACACAATCCCAATGGACCCAAACCCCTTCCCATTCACTCCCACTGTACACAATCCCAATGGACCCCAACCCCTTCCCATTCACTCCCACTGTACACAATCCCAATGGACCCAAACCCCTTCCCATTCACTCCCACTGTCCACAACCCCAATGGACCCAAACCCCTTCCCATTCACTCCCACTGTACACAATCCCAATGGACCCAAACCCCTTCCCATTCACTCCCATTGCACACAATCCCAATGGCCCCAAACCCCTTCCCATTCACTCCCACTGTCCACAATCCCAATGGACCCAAACCCCTTCCCATTCACTCCCACTGTACACATTCCAATAGACCCAAACCCCTTCCCATTCACCCCCACTGTACACAATCCCAATGGACCCAAACCCCTTCCCATTCACTCCCACTGTACACAATCCCAATGGACCCAAACCCCTTCCCATTCACTCCCACTGTACACAATCCAAATGGACACAAACACCTTCTCATTCATTCCCACTGTACACAATCCCAATGGACCCCAACCCCTTCCCATTCACTCCCACTGTACACAATCCCAGTGGATCCAAACCCCTTCCCATTCACTCCGACTCTACACAATCCCAATGGACCCAAACCCCTTCTCATTCTCTCCCACTGTACACAATCCCATTGGACCCAAACCCCTTCCCATTCACTCCCATTGCACACAATCCCATTGGACCCAAACCCCTTCCCATTCACTCCCACTGTACACAATCCCAATGGACCCAAACCCCTTCCCATTCACTCCCATTGCACACAATCCCATTGGACCCAAACCCCTTCCCATTCACTCCCACTGTACACAATCCCAATGGACCCAAACCCCTTCCCATTCACTCCCACTGTACACAATCCCATTGGACCCAAACCCCTTCCCATTCACTCCCACTGTACACAATCCCATTGGACCCAAACCCCTTCCCATTCTCTACCGCTTCAGTGTAAGTTGCTTTGAGGAGGCCTGTCCAAAGCCCAAGGCTGTGGGGGAACGCAGGTCACGCTACTGTGCTTCAATTGAAAATGAAATGGGACGTTCCCTGACAGAGGTCACTGAACATGAGCTAGTCATATTAATCGCAGCCTTACCTTGAGGAAGGAGGTCTGGGTGGGGTCAAGCTTTGCGTTGCATTCCACCTGAAATATGGACAGAGAGCTGCTTATCCCCCCTGTGTAAATGACTGAAAGGAAACAGGTTGCGTTGGACCCTCCCTCCACATCCTTGATTCCATGACTAAACCTGTGGTCTGCCTTTCCCACTATGCCCCGGTGTCCTGGGATAACAATATTCTCTCAGTCTGGGTCTGATCTTTCAGAATGGCAAGCGCTCGGCCTCAACCATCATCCTGCGAGTCGGCGAGGACCGCATCCCCACCGACTCTGACAGACCCGCTGCCATCTTGCATTCAATGGAGCGTTGATTGGCAGCCTTGGAGTGACGGCTCTCCAGCCCCCTCGCCAGGCACAGCACCGCAGTGGTCGGAAGAGGTACTGCAGCACCACCCCTGAGCTTGTTCAATGTTCCATGTTGAAATCCTGGAGGCCAATGGCGGCCCATCTGGATTCTGAGTGGTGGCTCCCACGGGACATTTTGTCGACCGCTGCCCTCGCGCAGGGGTGCCACATTCTGCTGTGCCCCGTCCCCGCCGTTTTTTTTTGTCCTGCCGGTATGGCTGAAGTGATCCGCAGGTAAATGAAGGGAAAGTGAAGCCAGGGTGCGTGATGACGGCGCACAACACTGACCTTGAGACCCGTGCGCTCCCTCTGCGTCCAAAGCATAAATATTTGTTTCGTTTTTACCATTTGGCATTGATGACGGTTTGATAAATTTATCAACGATTCAGCGTTATGAAATTTTGGCCTGTATTAAACCTATTTGGTCTTATTCATGAGGTCAGGGTTCGTGAACGAGCCCCATTGTAGTCTTGCGGCTTGCTGAGGTGAAGGACAGGCCACTCAGAATGCCCACTGCCTGGCCTAGGTTTGTCCCAGCACTGCCACTGAGGGAGCGCAACAAAGGTTCACCAGTCTTGTTCCGGGGATGGCAGGACTGTCCTATGAGGAGAGATTGGGGAAACTAGGCCTGCATTCGCTAGAGTTTAGAAGAACGAGAGGTGATCTCATTGAAACCTACAAAATATTTAAAGGGCGACAGGGTGGCACAGTGGTTAGCACTGCTGCCTCACCGCGCCATGGATCTTGTCTAGGGCAGCACGGTAGCATTGTGGATAGCACAATTGCTTCACAGCGCCAGGGTCCCAGGTTCGATTCCGGCTTGGGTCACTGTCTGTGCGGAGTCTGCACGTTCTCCCCGTGTCTGCGTGGGTTTCCTCCGGGTGCTCCGGTTTCCTCCCACAGCCCAAAGATGTGCAGGTTAGGTGGATTGGCCGTGATAAAATTGCCCCTCAGTGTCCAAAGATCATAGAATCCCCACAGTGCAGAAGGAGGTCATTTTGCCCACAGACCCTCTGAAAGAGCGCCCCACATAGCCCCCCTCCCCCTCCCCATCCCAGTAACCCCACCTAACCCTTTTGGACACTAAGGGGCAATAGATAGGGGAGGTGCAGGTGAGATATTTCCCCTGGTTGGGGAGTCCAGAACCAGGGAACACAATTTCAAAATAAGGGGGAAGCTACTTAGGACGGGTCTTGGAGGAAACATTTCTTTACTCAGAGGGTTGTGAATCTTTGGAATTCTCTACCCCAGAGGGCTGTGGGAGCTCAGTAATTGAGTGTGTTTAAATCAGAGACTGACAGATTTCTAAATACCAATAACACAAAGGGATATGGGGATAGTGTGGGGAAAAAGACATTGAAGTGGATGATCAGCCATGATCGTATTGAATGGTGGAGCTGGCTCGATGGGCTGAACGGCCAACTCCTGCTCCTATGTTCCTTAAAACCCACCTCATCAACCAAAGTTTCGAACACTTCTCCTAAAGAAAAGCCGACAGCATATTTCTGGGAACATCCCCCCCCCCCCCCTACCCCGATCCCCCCCCCCCACCATCCCTCCCTCTTCCCTATCCCCCTCTGGATGTCCCAACGCCAACGTGCGCACTCGAAAGACATGCCTTTTTCAGTTTTTAAGTGCACCCGTGTCGCACCACCGCCCCCAAACGCCTTCCCGGAAATGAAAGTGGCCAACCAGCCGACGCACAGCAAGATCCCACCATTGGACCATTGGCAATGGTCACCAGATGGGTCTGAATTTTCTATCTCCTTTCTCTTCGAAAGTAATCGTAGGTTGAGAGATGGACGGGCCCCCCCCCCCCCCCCCACCCAACCGCGGGACGACAGGGACGACTCCTCCAGTTGCTTTCCTTCCAATAACGGCTGCCCGTGGGGATCTTTGACGTCCGCCGGAGGGAGCTGACCCAGGTGCGGGTCGGGGGGGGGGGGCCTCGGTTTAACAACGCCGCCTCAATTCCCAGCACTCCCTCAGCTTTCTAACTGAAACTTACCACAGCGTCCTCGTGAGGGGCTTGATCTCCCACCACCAGCATGACTGGGCACCTAAAGGCAGACAGACAAAGGACCAGTTAGGAAGCAGTTACGGCAGGAGGTCAAGGGTCAAGTCTACCCAGACAGAACCCAAACCCTTGAGGAGCCAATGACGTGCACCAGCAATATGCCAGGCCATTGGGGGTGGGGGGGGCGGGAGACGGTAGCGGATAGAGGTAACAAAACTGGGCTACTAATCCAGGCTCACTGCGATACTGGTTTGAATCCGTCCACTGGCAGCTGCCGAAATTCAAATTTGCTCAATAAAAGTCTGAAATGTGCGGCGCTAATCTCGGTAATGATGACCGCGACAGCCATCGTGGATGGTCATCCAAAACCCCATCTGGTTCACTCATGTACCCCTTGAGGGGAAACGGAATCTGCCATCGTTATCCGGTCTGGCCTACATGTGACCGCAGGGTAGGGACATTTAGGACTGAGATGAGCAGAGACCCCTTCATTCGTAGGGGTGGTGAATCCATGGGATTCTCGACACAGAAAGGCCGTGGAGGCCAAAGTCAGCGAGTGTATATACGAAGGAAGTGGGCAGAATTCTTGACTCTTAAGAATGTCGAGGTCGGGTATGGGGAGGGCGCGAGAGTGCGTGGGATGTTGAGGTACAGGACCAGACCTGGTCACATTGAATGGGGGTAGCAGGTTCAATGGGCTGAATGGCCTACTCCTGCTCCTATTTTCTATGTTGCGACGTGTAGACAGATCGACTGAGAGACACAGACAGACAGGGGCTGGACACAGACGGACAGGAAGGACCGGCAGACAGACAAGAGAGAAAGATTTTTTTTAAAACACGCCTCGGCCCTTACTTCAGTGTCCCAGCACCGACTCGGTCAATCTCCAGGTCACGTCGGCTGCGGAGAGAAAACGAGCAGCACAGTGAATGAACGGTGCGGATAAAGCAGTAGAGTTCTTCTCCAGTGGGATCGAATTGGAGGGCAGTGAAGATTTTTATTGACCGTCCCCCGAGAAGGTGGTGGGTGAGCCGCCTTCTCGAACCGGCTGCAGTCCCTGCGTGGTGTGGGTAACACCCACAGTGCTGTCAGGGAGGGAGGTCCAGGATTGTGACCCGGCGACAGTGAAGGAACAGTGCGACACAAGTGCCAGGCAATGACTTTCTCTAACAAGAGAGGAACTAACCATTGCCCCTTGACATTCAATGGCATTACCATCGTCGAATCTCCCACTATCAAAATCCTGGGGATTGCCACTGACCAGAAACTGAACTGAACGCAGCCATATAAATACTGTGGCTACAAGAGCAGGTCAGAGGCTGGGAATCCTGCCGTGAGTAACTCACCTCCTGACCCCCCCCAAAGCCTGTCCACCATCTACAAGGCACCAGTCAGGAGTGCGATGGGATACTCTCCTCTTGCCTGGGTGAGTGCGGCTCCGACAACACTCGAGAAGCTCGACACCATCCAGGACAAAGCAGCCCCGCTTTGATCGGCACCCCATCCACAAACATTCACTCCCTCCACCACCGACGCACAGTGACAGCAGCGTGTGTACCATCTACAAGATGCACCGCAGCGACTCACCAAGGCTCCTTCGGCAGCACCTTCCAAACCCACCACCTCTACCATCTAGAAGGACAAGGGGCAGCAGACACATGGGGAACTCCACCACCTGCAAGTTCCCCTCCGAGCCCCACACTTACCATCCTGACTGGGAAATATATCGGCCGTTCCTTCACTGTCGCTGGGTCACAATCCTGGACCTCCCTCCCTGACAGCACTGTGGGTGTTATCCACACCACACACGGACTGCAGCCGGTTCGAGAAGGCGGCTCACCCACCACCTTCCCGAGGGGCAACTAGGGACGGGCAATAAATGCTGGGCCCGGCCAGCGACGCCCACATCCCTCGTGAAATGATTACAGTCGTTTATGGAGCTAGCCCCCCTTCCACCACAACCAATCCTGTCACAGACACCGTTTGTTAATTTTCCTTCATCCCGGCCCCGGTCGCGGTTGAAGTGGAAATGCAGGAGGCCGCCTCCCGCCTCGCGCGTGCTTGCCCCCTCCAGCCTCAAAACCGCCCGCGACGACGTCGGAGATAGGTTCTACCGCGCTTCCCCATGACTTTCGAGTCAAAACGTTGCGCACTTTGATGTGCCTCACCGACGAAAGGGTCTATTTGCGGAAGTGAAAAGGTAGGGATGGGGGACACAAATGCCACCCACCCCCCCCCACCCCCCCCTCTTCCCCAGCGCCCAACCCCGCCCCTCCCCCCGCCTGCAGCGGCTGACCTGTTGTAACTGTTCCAGTACAGCTCGATGTTGCTCAAGGTGATGCCTTCTGTCATGTGCTGCCGGTATGTGTTGATCAGCTCCGCGTTGTTGGAGAGCTCCTCCTGCGTTTGAGGCAACAAAAAAAAAAAAAAAAAACCCCAAAGGGGAGGAAAGGAGTCGTTTATCTTCGCCGACAATTTGGCGGCCAACCGCGGGATTCCGCGCAGCAGCAGGAGGAGGAGGAGGGCGGTTGGGCCCCTGCCGTCCGTGTGTCTGCCCACATGTCTCCTTGCCCAAGGAAGGGATGTAAATGCGGTGCGGGCGGAGCAGTTCGGAGTAGGGCCACTCGGCCTGGGATGCAGGGAGGAGGGGTGAGTGGGAGGGGTGGGGGTGTGTCAACAGTGGGCGGGACGTTGGGATTACTTCACCAGGGAAGGTTGAGCAGGTTGGGGCCTGTGCCCATAGAACCCTTACAGTGCAGGAGACCATTCGGCCCATCGAGTCTGCACCAACCGCCTGAAAGAGCACCCTACCTCGGCCCACTCCCCCGCCCTATCCCCGTAACCCCCCCTATCCTTTTGGACACGAAGGGACAATTTAGCATGGCCGATACCTAACGTGCACATCTTTGGACTGTGAGAGGAAACTGGAGCATCCGGAGGAAACCCACCCAGCAGACACGGGGAGAACGTCACCCAAGGCAGGAATCGAACCCAGGTCCCTAGAGCTGTCAGGCAGCGATGCTAATCACTGTGCCACCGTGCTGCCCAGCTAATTGGAGTTTACAAAGAATGAGATCTTATTGAAACGTATCAGATTCTGAGGGGGAGGTTTGACAGGGTGGATGTTGAGGGGATGTTTCCCATGTTGTGGGGGGGTTGGGGAAGGAGGGGTGGAATATAGAACTAGGGAGGGGCTGTCTCCCATTGAAGACTGGGATGAGGAGGAATTTCTTCTCTCAGAGGGAGGCCAGTCTGTGGAATCCTCTCCCCCAGAGAAGCAGCGGAGGCTGCGGGTCACTGAATATATTCAAGGCCCGAGTTAGAGAGGGTTCTGATCGACGAGGGGGTCGGGGGTTATCGGCTGGGGGTGCAGGGCCAGGGAGGAACAGAGGCGTGAATACGTGAGCGAAAAATTTAGATTATCAGTCAGGCCGACAGAGTAGCTCACTTTGCCCCGTGCCGGAAGCCACATACGTTCGCACAGTGGGCAACAGACCTTTACCTTCGTAAAGATGCATCCACCCCATTGCACCTTACGCAGTTAAATCAATGCTCAAGGGGGAACAGCCATTCCCTGGTTCATTCCCCACGGAGATCAAACAAGAGCCAGGCAGTTAACTGTTCCCTGGTGGATTCTCCAAGACACAGCCTCTGCCAAACAGAGCCCATTTGCCAAGCAATCAACACTGTCCCATCAGGCAGTACACACTGTTGTTCTCTTCGAGATTTTGGAGCTCCCGCCAACCTGATGAGTGCAAGATGGAAAGCTGCTACAGCTTGTTCCCATTTTACCACTCGAGGTATGGAGGACCAAGTGATTATTTGAATGGGGAAACATCTACTGACAGGCTGAAATGAGGTAGATGGGGCGGAGGGAGACTTGTGAGGCCTGCAAATATCATAAAGGGCTGTTCCCGGAGGTGTGTACAATCTGTAATTCACCCCTGTCTATGCAAATCCCTCTATCAATAAATTAACGCTGCCAAGTCTGCTCCAAGTCTCACCTGGCTGAAGAGGTGAGCAAGGATCACATCGCTAAGTGAGCTGGTCAGACCAGTGATCTAGACAAGGGAGAGACAAAAGACATCAAACTCAATTAGATTCCAGTCTGTAACTCACTCCCGGGTATCTGTTATTCTATATATAAACCACCCAAACCCCTCGATTAGATTCCAGTCTGTAACTCACTCCCGGGTATCTGTTATTCTATATATAAACCACACAAACCCCTCGATTAGATTCCAGTCTGTAACTCTCTCCCGGGTATCTGTTATTCTGTACATAAACCACCCGAACCCCTCGATTAGATTCCAGTCTGTAACTCACTCCCGGGTATCTGTTATTCTATATATAAACCACACAAACCCCTCGATTAGATTCCAGTCTGTAACTCACTCCCGGGTATCTGTTATTCTATATATAAACCACACAAACCCCTCGATTAGATTCCAGTCTGTAACTCACTCCCGGGTATCTGTTATTCTATATACAAACCACCCAAACACCTCGATTAGATTCCAGTCTGTAACTCACTCCCGGGTATCTGTTATTCTATATATAAACCAACCAAACCCCTCCATTAGATTCCAGTCTGTAACTCACTCCCGGGTATCTGTTATTCTATATATAAACCACCCAAACCCCTCGATTAGATTCCAGTCTGTAACTCACTCCGGGGTATCTGTTATTCTATATATAAACCACCCAAACCCCTCGATTAGATTCCAGTCTGTAACTCACTCCCGGGTATCTGTTATTCTATATATAAACCACCCAAACCCCTCGATTAGATTCCAGTCTGTAACTCACTCCCGGGTATCTGTTATTCTATATATAAACCACCCAAACCCCTCGATTAGATTCCAGTCTGTAACTCACTCCCGGGTATCTGTTATTCTATATATAAACCACCCAAACCCCTCGAATACATTCCAGTCTGTAACTCACTCCCGGATATCTTTTATTCTATACAAAAATAAACCACCCAAACCCCTCGATTAGATTCCAGTCTGTAACTCACTCCCGGGTATCTGTTATTCTATATATAAACCACCCAAACCCCTCGATTAGATTCCAGTCTGTAACTCACTCCCGGGTATCTGTTATTCTATATATAAACAAACCGAACCCCTCGATTAGATTCCAGTATGTAACTCACTCCCGGTCATCTGTTATTCTATATATAAACCACCCAAACCGCTCGATTAGATTCCTGTCTGTAACTCACTTCCGGGTATCTGTTATTCTATATATAAACCACCCAAACCCCTCGATTAGATTCCAGTGTGTAACTCACTCCCGGGTATCTGTTATTGTATACATAAACCACCCAAACCCCTCGATTAGATTCCAGTCTGTAACTCACTCCCGGGTATCTGTTATTCTATATATAAACCACCCACACCCCTCGAATACATTCCAGTCTGTAACTCACTCACGGATATCTGTTATTCTATACATATATAAACCACCCAAACCCCTCGATTAGATTCCAGTCTGTAACTCACTCCCGGGTATCTGTTATTCTATATATAAACCACCCAAACCCCTCGATTAGATTCCAGTCTGTAACTCACTCCCGGGTATCTGTTATTCGATATATAAACCACCCAAACCCCTCGATTAGATTCCTGTCTGTAACTCACTCCCGGGTATCTGTTATTCTATATATAAACCACCCAAAACCCTCGATTAGATTCCAGTCTGTAACTCACTCCCGGGTATCTGTTATTCTATATATAAACCATCCAAACCCCTCGATTAGATTCCAGTCTGTAACTCACTCCCGGGTATCTGTTATTCTATATAAAAACCACCCAAACCCCTCGATTAGATTCCAGTCTGTAACTCACTCCCGGGTATCTGTTATTCTATATATAAACCACCCGAACCCCTCGATTAGATTCCAGTCTGTAACTCACTCCCGGGTATCTGTTATTCTATATATAAACCACCCAAACCCCTCGATTAGATTCCAGTCTGTAACTCACTCCCGGGTATCTGTTATTCTATATATAACCCACCCGAACCCCTCGATTAGATTCCAGTCTGTAACTTACTCCCGGGTATCTGTTCTGTATATAAACCACACAAACCCCTCCATTAGATTCCAGTCTGTAACTCACTCCCGGGAATCTGTTATTCTATATATAAACCATCCAAACCCCTCGATTAGATTCCACTCTGTAACTCACTCCCGGGTATCTGTTATTCTATATATAACCCACCCGAACCCCTCGATTAGATTCCAGTCTGTAACTCACTCCCGGGTATCTGTAATTCTATATATAAACCACCCAAACCCCTCGATTAGATTCCAGTCTGTAACTCACTCCCCGGGTAACTGTAATTCTGTATATAAACCACACGAACCCCTCGATTAGATTCCAGTCTGTAACTCACTCCCGGATATCTGTTATTCTATATTTAAACCACCCAAACCCCTCGATTAGATTCCAGTCTGTAACTCACTCCCGGGTATCAGTTATTCTATATATAAACCACCCAAACCCCTCGATTAGATTCCAGTCTGTAACTCACGCCCGGGTACCTGTTATTCTATATATAAACCACCCAAACCCCTCGATTAGATTCCAGTCTGTAACTCACTCCCGGGTATCTGTTATTCTATATGTCAACCACCCAGACCCCTCGATTAGATTCCAGTCTGTAACTCACTCCCAGGGATCTGTTATTCTATATATAAACCACCCAAACCCCTCGATTAGATTCCAGTCTGTAACCCACTCCCGGGTATCTGTTATTCTATATATAAACCATCCAAACCCCTCGATTAGATTCCAGTCTGTACCTCACTCCCAGGTATCTGTTATTCTAAAAATAAACCACCCAAACCCCTCGATTAGTTTCCAGTCTGTAACTCATTCCCGGGTATCTGTTAATCTAAAAATAAACCACCCAAACCCCTCGATTAGATTCCAGTCTGTAACTCACTCCCGGGTATCTGTTATTCTATATATAAACCACCCAAACGCCTCGATTAGATTCCAGTCTGTAACTCACTCCCGGGTATCTGTTATTCTGTATATAAACCACCCGAACCCCTCGATTAGATTCCAGTCTGTAACTCACTCCCGGGTATCTGTTATTCCATATATAAACCACCCAAACCCCTCGAATAGATTCCAGTCTGTAACTCATTCCCGGGTATCTGTTAATCTATATATAAACCACACAAACCCCTCGATCAGATTCCAGTCTGTAACTCACTCCCGGGTATCTGTTATTCTGTATATAAACCACCCAAACCCCTCGATTAGATTCCAGTCTGTATATCACTCCCGGGTATCTGTTATTCTATATATAAACCACCCAAACCCCTCTATTAGATTCCAGTCTGTAACTCACTCCCGTGTATCTGTTATTCAATATATAAACCACACAAACCCCTCGATTAGATTCCAGTCTGTAACTCACTCCCGGGTATCTGTTATTCGAAATATAAACCACCCGAACCCATCGATTAGATCCCAGTCTGTAATTCACTCCCGGGTATCTGTTATTCTATATATAATCCACCCAAACCCCTCGATTAGTTTCCAGTCTGTAACTCACTCCCGGGTATCTGTTATTCGAAATATAAACCTCCCGAACCCATCGATTAGATCCCAGTCTGTAACTCACTCCCGGGTATCTGTTATTCTATATATAAACCACCCGAACCCCTCGATTAGTTTCCAGTCTGTAACTCACTCCCGGGTATCTGTTATTCGATATATAAACCACCCGAACCCCTCGATTCGATTCCAGTCTGTAACTCACTCCCGGGTATCTGTTATTCTATATATAAACCACCCGAACCCCTCGATTAGATTCCAGTCAGTAACTCACTCCCGGGTATCTGTTATTCTATATATAAACCCCCCGAACCCCTCGATTAGATTCCAGTCTGTAACTCACTCCCGGGTATCTATTATTCTATATATAAACCACCCAAACCCCTCGATAAGATTCCAGTCTGTAACTCACTCCCGGGTATCTGTTTTTATGTATATAAACCACCCAAACCCCTCGATTAGATTCCAGTCTGTAACTCACTCCCGGGTATATGTTATTCTATATATAAACCACCCAAACCCCTCGATTAGATTCCAGTCTGTAACTCACTCCCGGGTATCTGTTATTCTATATATAAACCACCCAAACCCCTCGATTAGATTCCAGTCTGTAACTCACACCCGGGTATCTGTTATTCTATATATAAACCACCCAAACCCCTCGATTAGATTCCAGTCTGTAACTCACTCCCGGGTATCTGTTATTCTTTCTATAAACCACCCAAATCCTCGATTAGATTCCAGTCTGTAATTCACTCCCGGGTATCTGTTATTCTATATATAAACCACCCAAACCCCTCGATTAGATTCCAGTCTGTAACTCACTCCCGGGTATCTGTTATTCTATATATAAACCACCCAAACCCCTCGATTAGATTCCAGTCTGTAACTCACTCCCGGGTATCTGTTATTCTATATATAAACCATCCAAACCCCTCGATTAGATTTCAGTCTGTAACTCACTCCCGGGTATCTGTTATTCTATATATAAACCACCCAAACCCCTCGATTAGATTCCAGTCTGTAACTCACTCCCGGGTATCTGTTATTCTTTCTATAAACTACCCAAACCCTCGATTAGATTCCAGTCTGTAACTCACTCCCGGGTATCTGTTATTCTCTATATAAACCACCCAAACCCCTCGATTAGATTCCAGTCTGTAACTCACTCCCGGGTATCTGTTATTCTCTATATAAACCACCCAAACCCCTCGATTAGATTCCAGTCTGTAACTCACTCCCGGCTATCTGTTATTCTATATATAAACCACCCGAACCCCTCGATTAGATTCCAGTCTGTAACTCACTCCCAGGTATCTGTTATACTGTATATAAACCACCCGAACCCCTCGATTAGATTCCATTCTGTAACTCACTCCCGGGTATCTGTTATTCTATATATAAACCACCCAAACCCCTCGATTAGATTCCAGTCTGTAACTCCCTCCCGGGTATGTTATTCTAAATATAAACCACCCAAACCCCTCGATTAGATTCCAGGCTGTAACTCACTCCCGGGTATCTGTTATTCTATATATAAACCAACCGAACCCCTCGATTAGAGTCCAGTCTGTAACTCACTCCCGGGTATCTGTTATTCTGTATATAAACCACCCAAACCCCTCGATTAGATTCCAGTCTGTAACTCACTCCCGGGTGTCTGTTATTCTATACATAAACCACCCGAACCCCTCGATTAGATTCCAGTCTGTAACTCACTCCCGGGTATCTGTTATTCTATATATAAACCACCCAAAACCCTCGATTAGATTCCAGTCTATAACTCACTCCCGGGTATCTGTTATTCTATGTATAAACCACCCAAACCCCTCGATTAGATTCCAGTCTGTAACTCACTCCCGGGTATCTGTTCTTCTATATATAAACCACCCAAACCCCTCGATTAGATTCCAGTCTGTAACTCACTCCCGGGTATCTGTTATTCTATATATAAACCACCCGAATCCCTCGATTAGATTCCAGTCTGTAACTCACTCCCGGGTATCTGTTATTCTATATATAAACCACCCAAACCCCTCGATTAGATTCCAGTCTGTAACTCACTCCCGGGTATCTGTTATTCTATATATAAACCACCCAAACCCCTCGATTAGATTCCAGTCTGTAACTCACTCCCGGGTATCTGTTATTCTATATATAAACCACCCGAACCCCTCGATTAGATTCCATTCTGTAACTCACTCCCGCGTATCTGTTATTCTATATATAAACCACCCAAACCCCTCTATTAGATTCCAGTCTGTAAATCACTCCCGGGTATCTGTTATTCTATATATAAACTACCCGAAATCCTCGATAGATTCCAGTCTGTAACTCACTCCCTGGTATCTGTTATTCTATATAAACCACCCAAACCCCTCTATTAGATTCCAGTCTGTAACTCACTCCCGGGTATCTGTTATTCTATATATAAACTACCCGAAATCCTCGATAGATTCCAGTCTGTAACTCACTCCCTGGTATCTGTTATTCTATATATAAACCACCCAAACACCTCGATTAGATTCCAGTCTGTAACTCACTCCCGGGTATCTGTTATTCTATATATAAACCACCCGAACCCCTCTATTAGATTCCAGACTGTAAATCACTCCCGGGTATCTGTTATTCTATATATAAACTACCCGAAATCCTCGATAGATTCCAGTCTGTAACTCACTCCCTGGTATCTGTTATTCTATATATAAACCACCCAAAACCCTCGATTAGATTCCAGTCTGTAACTCACTCCCGGGTATCTGTTCTTCTATATATAAACCACCCGAACCCCTCGATTAGATTCCAGTCTGTAACTCACTCCCGGGTATCTGTTCTATATATAAACCACCCAAACCCCTCGATTAGATTCCAGTCTGTAACTCACTCCCGGGTATCTGTTATTCTATATATAAACCACCCATACCCCTCGATTAGATTCCAGTCTGTAACTCACTCCCGGGTATATGTTATTCTATATATAAACCACCCAAACCCCTCGATTAGATTCCAGTCTGTAACTCACTCCCGGGTATCTGTTATTGTATATATAAACCACCCAAACCCCTCGATTAGATTCCAGTCTGTAACTCACTCCCGGGTATATGTTATTCTATATATAAACCACCCAAACCCCTCAATTAGATTCCAGTCTGTAACTCACTCCCGGGTATCTATTATTGTATATATAAACCACCCAAACCCCTCGATTAGATTCCAGTCTGTAACACACTCCCGGGTATATGTTATTCTATATATAAACCACCCAAACCCCTCGATTAGATTCCAGTCTGTAACTCACTCCCGGGTATATGTTATTCTATATATAAACCACCCAAACCCCTCGATTAGATTCCAGTCTGTAACTCACTCCCGGGTATATGTTATTCTATATATAAACCACCCAAACCCCTCGATTAGATTCCAGTGTGTAACTCACTCCCGGGTATCTGTTATTCTATATATAAACCACCCAAACCCCTCGATTAGATTCCAGTCTGTAACTCACTCCCGGGTATCTGTTATTCTATATATAAACCATCCAAACCCCTCGATTAGATTCCAGTCTGTAACTCACTCCCGGGTATCTGTTATTCTATATATAAACCACCCAAACCCCTCGATTAGATTCCAGTCTGTAACTC
The DNA here is from genome assembly GCF_047496885.1 of Scyliorhinus torazame. NCBI lineage: Eukaryota > Metazoa > Chordata > Chondrichthyes > Carcharhiniformes > Scyliorhinidae > Scyliorhinus > Scyliorhinus torazame. Next base: position 134,957,048 of record NC_092711.1, read on the forward strand.
ACTCCCGGGTATCTGTTATTCTATATATAAACCACCCAAACCCCTCGATTAGATTCCAGTCTGTAACTCACTCCCGGGTATCTGTTATCCTATATATAAACCACCCAAACCCCTCGATTAGATTCCAGTCTGTAACTCACACCCGGGTATCTGTTATTCTATATATAAACCACCAGAACCCCTCGATTAGATTCCAGTCTGTAACTCACTCCCAGGTATCTGTTATTCTATATATAAACCACCCGAACCCCTCGATTAGATTCCAGTCTGTAACTCACCCCCGGGTATCTGTTATTCAATATATAAACCACCCGAACCCCTCGATTAGATTCCAGTCTGTAACTCACTCCCGGGTATCTGTTATTCTATATATAATCCACCCAAACCCCTCGATTAGATTCCAGTCTGTAACTCACTCCCGGGTATCTGTTATTCTGTATATCAACCACCCAAACCCCTCGATTAGATTCCAGTCTGTAACTCACTCCCGGGTATCTGTTATTCGATATATAAACCACCCTAACCCCTCGATTAGATTCCAGTCTGTAACTCACTCCCAGGTATCTGTTATTCTATATATAAACCACCCAAACCCCTCGATTAGATTCCAGTCTGTAACTCACTCCCGGGTATCTGTTATTCTATATATAAACCACCTGAACCCCTCGATTAGATTCCATTCTGTAACTCACTCCCGGGTATCTGTTATTCTATATATAAACCACCTGAACCCCTCGATTAGATTCCAGTCTGTAACTCACTCCCGGGTATCTGTTATTCTGTATATAAACCACCCAAACCCCTCGATTAGATTCCAGTCTGTAACTCACTCCCGGTTATCTGTTATTCTATATATAAACCACCCAAACCCCTCGATTCGATTCCAGTCAGTAACTCACTCCCGGGTATCTGTTATTCTATATATAAACCACCCAAACCACTCGATTCGATTCCAGTCAGTAACTCACTCCCGGGTGTCTGTTATTCTATATATAAACCACCCGAGCCCCTCGATTAGATTCCAGTCTGTAACTCACTCCCGGGTATCTGTTATTCTATATATAAACCAACCGAACCCCTCGATTAGATTCCAGTCTGTAACTCACTCCCGGGTATCTGTTATTCTATATATAAACCACCCAAACCCCTCGATTAGATTCCAGTCTGTAACTCACTCCGGGGTATCTGTTATTCTATATATAAACCAACCGAACCCCTCGATTAGATTCCAGTCTGTAACTCACTCCCGGGTATCTGTTATTCTATATATAAACCACCCAAACCCCTCGATTAGATTCCAGTCTGTAACTCACTCCCGGGTATCTGTTATTCTATATATAAACCAACCGAACCCCTCGATTAGATTCCAGTCTGTAACTCACTCCCGGGTATCTGTTATTCTATATATAAACTACCCATACCCCTCGATTAGATTCCAGTCTGTAACTCACTTCCGGGTATCTGTTATTCTATATATAAACTACCCAAACCCCTCGATTAGATTCCAGTCTGTAACTCACTCCCGGGTATCTGTTATTCTATATATAAACCACCCAAACCCCTCGATTAGATTCCAGTCTGTAACTCACTCCCGGGTATCTGTTATTCTATATATAACCCACCCAAACCCCTCGATTAGATTCCAGTCTGTAACTCGCTCCCGGGTATCTGTTATTCTATATATAAACCACCCAAACACCTCGATTAGATTCCAGTCTGTAACTCGCTCCCGGGTATCTGTTATTCTATATATAAACCACCCAAACACCTCGATTAGATTCCAGTCTGTAACTCGCTCCCGGGTATCTGTTATTCTATATATAATCCACCCAAACCCCTCGATTAGATTCCAGTCTGTAACTCACTCCCGGGTATCTGTTATTCTGTATATAAACCACCCAAACCCCTCGATTAGATTCCAGTCTGTAACTCACTCCCGGGTATCTGTTATTCTATATATAAACCACCTGAACCCCTCGATTAGATTCCATTCTGTAACTCACTCCCGGGTATCTGTTATTCTATATATAAACCACCTGAACCCCTCGATTAGATTCCAGTCTGTAACTCACTCCCGGGTATCTGTTATTCTGTATATAAACCACCCAAACCCCTCGATTAGATTCCAGTCTGTAACTCACTCACGGTTATCTGTTATTCTATATATAAACCACCCAAACCCCTCGATTCGATTCCAGTCAGTAACTCACTCCCGGGTATCTGTTATTCTATATATAAACCACCCAAACCCCTCGATTCGATTCCAGTCAGTAACTCACTCCCGGGTGTCTGTTATTCTATATATAAACCACCCGAGCCCCTCGATTAGATTCCAGTCTGTAACTCACTCCCGGGTATCTGTTATTCTATATATAAACCAACCGAACCCCTCGATTAGATTCCAGTCTGTAACTCACTCCCGGGTATCTGTTATTCTACATATAAACCACCCAAACCCCTCGATTAGATTCCAGTCTGTAACTCACTCCGGGGTATCTGTTATTCTATATATAAACCAACCGAACCCCTCGATTAGATTCCAGTCTGTAACTCACTCCCGGGTATCTGTTATTCTATATATAAACCACCCAAACCCCTCGATTAGATTCCAGTCTGTAACTCACTCCCGGGTATCTGTTATTCTATATATAAACCAACCGAACCCCTCGATTAGATTCCAGTCTGTAACTCACTCCCGGGTATCTGTTATTCTATATATAAACTACCCAAACCCCTCGATTAGATTCCAGTCTGTAACTCACTCCCGGGTATCTGTTATTCTATATATAAACTACCCAAACCCCTCGATTAGATTCCAGTCTGTAACTCACTCCCGGGCATCTGTTATTCTATATATAAACCACTCAAACCCCTCGATTAGATTCCAGTCTGTAACTCACTCCCGGGTATCTGTTATTCTATATATAACCCACCCAAACCCCTCGATTAGATTCCAGTCTGTAACTCGCTCCCGGGTATCTGTTATTCTATATATAAACCACCCAAACACCTCGATTAGATTCCAGTCTGTAACTCGCTCCCGGGTATCTGTTATTCTATATATAAACCACCCAAACACCTCGATTAGATTCCAGTCTGTAACTCGCTCCCGGGTATCTGTTATTCTATATATAAACCACCCAAACACCTCGATTAGATTCCAGTCTGTAACTCACTCCCGGGTATCTGTTATTCTATATATAAACCACCCAAACACCTCGATTAGATTCCAGTCTGTAACTCACTCCCGGATATCTGTTATTCTATATATAAACCACCCGAACCCCTCGATTAGATTCCAGTCTGTAACTCTCTCCCAGGTATCTGTTATTCTATATATAACCCACCCAAACCCCTCGATTAGATTCCAGTCTGTAACTCACCCCCGGGTATCTGTTATTCTATATATAACCCACCCAAACCCCTCGATTAGATTCCAGTCTGTAACTCACCCCCGGGTATCTGTTATTCTATATATAAACCACCCAAACCCCTCGATTAGATTCCAGTCTGTAACTCACTCCCGGGTATCTGTTATTCTATATATAAACCACGCAAACCCCTCGATTAGATTCCAGTCTGTAACTCACTCCCAGGTATCTATTATTCTGTATATAAACCACCCAAACCACTCGATTAGATTCCAGTCTGTAACTCACTCCCGGATATCTGTTATTCTATATATAAACAACCTAAACCCCTCGATTAGATTCCAGTCTGTAACTCACTCCCGGGTATCTGTTATTCTATATATAAACCACCCAAACCCCTCGATTAGATTGCAGTCTGTAACTCACTCGCGGGTATCTGTTATTCTATATATAAACCACCCAAACCCCTCGATTAGATTCCAGTCTGTAACTCACTCCCGGGTATCTGTTATTCTATATATAAACCACCCGAATCCCTCGATTAGATTCCAGTCTGTAACTCACTCCCGGGTATCTGTTATTCTATATATAAACCACCCAAACCCCTCGATTAGATTCCAGTCTGTAACTCACTCCCGGGTATCTGTTATTCTATATATAAACCACCCAAACCCCTCGATTAGATTCCAGTCTGTAACTCACTCCCGGGTATCTGTTATTCTATATATAACCCACCCAAACCCCTCGATTAGATTCCAGTCTGTAACTCACCCCCGGGTATCTGTTATTCTATATATAACCCACCCAAACCCCTCGATTAGATTCCAGTCTGTAACTCACCCCCGGGTATCTGTTATTCTATATATAAACCACCCAAACCCCTCGATTAGATTCCAGTCTTTAACTCACTCCCGGGTATCTGTTATTCTATATATAAACCACGCAAACCCCTCGATTAGATTCCAGTCTGTAACTCACTCCCAGGTATCTATTATTCTGTATATAAACCACCCAAACCACTCGATCAGATTCCAGTCTGTAACTCACTCCCGGATATCTGTTATTCTATATATAAACAACCTAAACCCCTCGATTAGATTCCAGTCTGTAACTCACTCGCGGGTATCTGTTATTCTATATATAAACCACCCAAACCCCTCGATTAGATTCCAGTCTGTAACTCACTCCCGGGTATCTGTTATTCTATATATAAACCACCCAAACACCTCGATTAGATTCCAGTCTGTAACTCACTCCCGGGTATCTGTTAGTCTATATATAAACCACCCAAACCCCTCGATTAGATTCCAGTCTGTAACTCACTCCCGGGTATCTGTTATTCTATATATAAACCACCCAAACCCCTCGATTAGATTCCAGTCTGTAACTCACTCCCGGGTATCTGTTATTCTATATATAACCCACCCAAACCCCTCGATTAGATTCCAGTCTGTAACTCACCCCCGGGTATCTGTTATTCTATATATAAACCACCCAAACCCCTCGATTAGATTCCAGTCTGTAACTCACTCCCGGGTATCTGTTATTCTGTATATAAACCACCCGAACCCCTCGATTAGATTCCAGTCTGTAACTCACTCCCGGGTATCTGTTATTCTATATATAAAGCACCCAAACCCCTCGATTAGATTCCAGTCTGGAACTCACTCCCGGGTATCTGTTATTCTATATATAAACCACCTGAACCCCTCGATTAGATTCCAGTCTGTAACTCACTCCCGGGTATCTGTTATTCTATATATAAACCACGCAAACCCCTCGATTAGATTCCAGTCTGTAACTCACTCCCGGGTATCTGTTATTCTATATATAAACCACACAAACCCCTCGATTAGATTCCAGTCTGTACCTCACTCCCGGGTATCTGTTATTCTATATATAAACCACGCAAACCCCTCGATTAGATTCCAGTCTGTAACTCACTCCCGGGTATCTGTTATTCTATATATAAACCACCCAAACCCCTCGATTAGATTCCAGTCTGTACCTCACTCCCGGGTATCTGTTATTCTATATATAAACCACGCAAACCCCTCGATTAGATTCCAGTCTGTAACTCACTCCCGGGTATCTGTTATTCTATATATAAACCACCCAAACCCCTCGATCAGATTCCAGTCTGTAACTCACTCCCGGGTATCTGTTATTCTATATATAAACCACCCAAACCCCTCGATTAGATTCCAGTCTGTAACTCACTCCCGGGTATCTGTTATTCTGTATATAAACCACCCAAACCACTCGATTAGATTCCAGTCTGTAACTCACTCCCGGATATCTGTTATTCTATATATAAACAACCTAAACCCCTCGATTAGATTCCAGTCTGTAACTCACTCCCGGGTATCTGTTATTCTATATATAAACCACCCAAACCCCTCGATTAGATTCCAGTCTGTAACTCACTCCCGGGTATCTGTTATTCTATATATAAACCACCCAAACCCCTCGATTAGATTCCAGTCTGTAACTCACTCCCGGGTATCTGTTATTCTATATATAAACCACCCAAACCCCTCGATTTGATTCCAGTCTGTAACTCACTCCCGGGTATCTGTTATTCTATATATAAACCACCCGAACCCCTCGATTAGATTCCAGTCTGTAACTCACTCACAGGTACCTGTTATTCTATATATAACCCACCCGAACCCCTCGATTAGATTCCAGTCTGTAACTGACTCCCAGGTATCTGTTATTCTATATATAACCCACCCGAACCCCTCGATTAGATTCCAGTCTGTAACTCACTCCCGGGTATCGAAGAAGCCATTGGTACCTCACCCTGATTCCCTCCACTCCCCTCTGATTATACGTACCTTGGAAGCTGCCCAGTCCATCCACCCCTTGGCATTTGGGTCGATGTTCAGGAGAACCAGTCCCTCCACCAGGTCCGGGGAGTAACGCTGTGGGAAATCAAGCACAGAGACCAGTGTTTAGAAAGAACCACGAGATAGGCCTAAGTGGAAAGGCGACGTCAGCCTGCACAATGGCAGGCTGACCGGATTGTTAAACCCTCGGCCTCAACTTCACCAAGTGTGACGTTCAAAACAATGGAAGCACCCAGCCAGTGGGCCTAATGTGTATGGATCAACCTGGAATCCAATCGAAGGTGTAAAATATTAACTTGGATAGAGAGGCGATTAAGGTGGATACTGATTGAGGGTACAAAATATTAACTGGGACAGAGAGGGGGTTAAGGAGGGTCCCGATTGAGGATATAAAATATTAACTGGGACAGAGACGGGGTTAAGGAGGGTCCTGATCGAGGGTATAAAATATTCACTGGGATAGAGAGGGGGTTAAGGAGGGTCCCGATCGTGGGTATGAAATATTAACTGGGACAGAGAGGGGGTTAAGGAGGGTCCTGATCGAGGGTATAAAATATTAACTGGGGCAGAGAGGGGGTTAAGGAGGGTCCCGATCGAGGGTATAAAATATTCACTGGGACAGAGAGGGGGTTAAGGAAGGTCCCGATCGAGGGTATAAAATATTAATTGGGACAGAGAGGGGGTTACGGAGGGTCCCGATCGAGGGCATAAAATATTAACTGGGACAGAGAGGGGGTTACGGAGGGTCCCGATCGAGGGTATAAAATATTAACTGGGACAGAGAGGGGGTTAAGGAGGATCCCGATCGAGGATATAAAATATTAACTGAGACAGAGAGGGGGTTAAGGAGGGTCCCGATCGAGGGTATAAAATATTAACCGGGGCAGAGAGGGGGTTAAGGAGGGTCCCGATCGAGGGTATAAAATATTCACTGGGACAGAGAGGGGGTTAAGGAAGGTCCCGATCGAGGGTATAAAATATTAACTGGGATAGAGAGGGGGTTAAGGAAGGTCCCGATCGAGGGTATAAAATATTCACTGGGATAGAGAGGGGATTAAGGAGGGTCCCGATCGAGGGTATAAAATATTAACTGGGACAGAGGGGGGGTTAAGGGGGATCCCGATCGAGGGTATAAAATATTAACTGGGACAGAGAGGGGGTTACGGAGGGTCCCGATCGAGGGTATAAAATATTAACTGGGATAGAGAGGGGGTTAAGAAGGATCCCGATCGAGGATATAAAATATTAACTGGGACAGAGTGGGGGTTAAGGAGGGTCCAGATTGACGATATAAAATATTAACTGAGACAGAGAGGGGGTTCAGGAGGGTCCCGATCGAGGGTATAAAATACTTGGACAGAGAAGAAGGGGTTAAGGAGGTTCCCGATCGAGGGTATAAAATATTAACTGGGACAGAGAAGGGGTTAAGGAGGGTCCCGATCGAGTGTATAAAATATTAACTGGGACAGAGAGGGGGTTAAGGAGGGTCCCGATCGAGGGCATAAAATATTAACTGGGACAGAGAGGGGGTTAAGGAGGGTCTCGATCGAGGATATAAAATATTAACTGGGACAGCGAGGGGTTTAAGGAGGGCCCCGATCGAGGGTATAAAATATTAACTGGGACAGAGACGGGGTTCACGCATGGTCCAGATCCAGGATATAAAATATCAACTGGGACAGAGAGGGGGTTAAGGAGGGTCTCGATCGAGGGTATAAAATATTAACTGAGACAGAGAGGGGGTTAAGGAGGGTCCCGATCGAGGGTATAAAATATCAACTGGGGCAGAGAGGGGGTTAAGGAGGGTCCCGATCGAGGGTATAAAATATTAACTGGGACAGAGAGGGGGTTAAGGAGGGTCCCGATCGAGGGTATAAAATATTAACTGGGACAGAGAGGGGGTTAAGGAGGGTCCCGATCGAGGGTATAAAATATTAACTGGGACAGAGAGGGGGTTAAGGAGGGTCTCGATCGAGGGTATAAAATATTAACTGGGACAGAGAGGGGGTTAAGGAGGGTCCAGATCGAGGGTATAAAATATTAACCGGGACAGAGAGGGGATTAAGGAGGATCCCGATCGAGGGTATAAAATATTAACTGGGACAGAGAGGGGGTTAAGGAAGGCCCCGATCGAGGGTATAAAATATTAACTGGGACAGAGACGGGGTTCACGCATGGTCCAGATCCAGGATATAAAATATTAACATGGTGGGAATTTGGTAGCCAAAGACTTATGGCTAACCCCCATATTTCCCAGTCACGCCCACAAGTGGTGTCAGAGAATCCTGGCTTCTGAACCCCACTCCAAAGACTCAAACACCCCCTCTCTCCCCCGCACTCATCTGAGGTTGCGGGATGGGAGTTCTCGCCCATGTGCTGGAGCGCAATATTTAAATGTATATTGGGAACTCGCCGACCTGGTGGTAAAGTCACTGCATTTAGAATCCAGAGGCCCCAGGCTAATGCTCTGGGGGAGGGCGCACAGGTTCAACTCCCACCAGTGGCAGCTTGAGGAATTTAAATTCAGTTGATATAAATCTGGAATATGTGGCGCTAATCCCAGTAATGATGACCGTGACGACCATCATCGATGGTCATTTTAAAAAAAACATCTGGTTCACTAACGTCCCCATTAGGAGAAGGGAAATCTGCCGTTCTTACCCGCTCTGGCCTATACATGATTCCAGAACTCCCCCCCCCCCCCCGCCCCATTGTCCCCTCATACAGCAATGTTATTGAATGTTAACTGCTCCCCTTTCTGTAATGGCTGAGTGAGCCACACACAGTTCAAGAGGGCAAATAGGGATGGCAGGGCAACAAGTGCCGGGGGCCCCCTTCGGCGACACTCACATCTCATGGAAGAGTTTAAAAACATCTCTCTGCCAACCGATGATCAGGCGATTTATCGCATCGCTGTTTGTGGGATTTTGATGTGCGTCAATGAGGTGCCTCGCTCTTCCGGGTTACAGTGTGCCGGAACTTAATTTATCGGCCGTTAGGCATTTTGTGACATACTGCAGTGCCCCGGAAATGCGAGAACTTTACGGTGGCACGATGGCGCAGTGGTTAGCACTGCTGCCTCGCGGCGCTGAGGATCGGGCTTCGATCCCGGCCCCGGGTCACTGTCCGTGTGGAGTTTGCACATTCTCCCCGTGTCGACGTGGGTCTCACCCCCACAACCCAAAGATGTGCAGGGTGGGTGGATTGGCCAAATCTTTTTATTAACAAATACATAAAAGGCCAACCGGTACAAACAGTAATTTTGCATTGGTGAAACTGGGTACCCTCCCCTCGGTACCAACGTACGGGCAGTGGGGTAGGATACTCTGAGTATTAAAACAGTAGCCATCACATTTGTACAAGGCCAAACAGTACAAACACTAATCTTGCATTGGAGGAACAGGCGGTGAGATTCTCCGAGCCTCCGCGCCGAAACCGGCATCGGCGCAGGGCCGGGGAATGGGCGCCAAACCTGAGATCGGGTCCCCGGAGAATCGCCGGCAATCGGGCGCGTTCGGTCGACACGGCGCCGGTCAGGGGGCCATTGAAAGAGGCCCCCGCCGCGATTCACCGAGTGCAGCTGGCCGAGTTCCCGCCGGCGTGGTTCCCTCATGGTTCCACCCGGTGGTAACCCGTCTGCGGTCTCAGTCCGCGGCCGCCCTGGCGGGGGGCGGGTGTCATTCACAGGGTTGGGGGGGGGGCGGGAGGGGCCTCCAGGATGGCCAGGCTACCGATCAGGGGCTATCAATCCGCGGGCGCGCCTATCTTCTTGGTGCCGGTCCGCGGTGTGGGTCGGCCATGTCGCGCGGGGTGGCCGCCGCCGTGCGCATGCGCGGACCCCCGACCGGAAGTGCAGGGTCCCGTATCGGCAGCCAGAACTGCGAGGAACACTCTGGGGCCCTGCTCGCCCCCTGCAAATCGGAGAATTGCCCTGGACTTTCTCCAGGTAAGTCCAGAGTGATTTGCGCGCGTTCTTTGCGCGGACGTGAGGACATAGCCCCATTATTGGAGAATCCCGCCCAGGGTACCCTCCCCTCAGTATCAACGAAGGGGGAGGGGGATAGGATACTCTGAATTATTAAAACAGTGCACAACACAGTGTACAAAAAACAAACGGTGCATGCACTCAGCCTTGCGCTAAATTGTCCCTTAATTGGAATTTTGTTTGTTAAAAAAGGCAATGCGAGACATTTTATTATTCATGGAGGTGGTCTCACACAGGATTCCAAGGCATTGACCAGGATTGCTGCAAGGTAATGGATTCAAGTGTGGGTGGTGCGCTCGGTTTCCAGCAGGGTGGGGGACATGGTTGGGTCGTGTGTGTGTCCCCCCCCCCAGCTCCGTGGTCACTTCGCCTGTGGTTCCAATCCCCCGACCAGGATTGTTTTTCATTCCCATTTCAAAACCAATTTATTTTTTATAAATTTAGTGCACCCAATTCATTTTTTCCAATTAAGGGGCAATTTATCATGGCCAATCCATCCACCTACCCTGCACATCTTTGGGCTGTGGGGGCGAAACCCACGCAGACACGGGGAGAATGTGCAAACTCCACACGGACAGTGACCCAGAGCCGGGATCGAACCTGGGACCTCGGCGCCGTGAGGCAGCAGGGCTAACCCACTGCCCCACCGTGCTGCCCTCAAAACCAATTTCTGTCCGGATTGACGAGAAACATGAGGGGCCACCTTTCCCACCCCCAACTTGGCCGAACTGTGGATGATTGCGCCCCCCCCCCCCCCCCGGCCCTCCGCCCTCTCCCCCCGGCCCCCACCACCACCACCACCACATTCCCCGCAGTCTAGAGACCATGGTAATAAGGGTCCCTGGGCAGTTGATGTTTCAGCGGAGAGCAAAGATAAAGTGGGATTGAGGGGTACGAGGAGAAGGTGGGATTGAGGTACATGAGGAGAAGGTGGGATTGAGGGATGTGGGGAAAAATGTGGAATTGAGGGATGTGGGGAGAAGGTGGGATTGAGGAAACGGGGAGAAGGCAGGATTGAGGGATACGGGGAGAAGGTAGGATTGAGGGATACGGGGGGAAGGTGGGATTGAGGGATACGGGGGGAAGGTGGGATTGAGGGATACGGGGAGAAGGTGGGATTGATAGATACGGGGAGAAGGTGGGATTGAGGGATACGGGGAGAAGGTGGGATTGAGGGATACGGGGAGAAGGTGGGATTGAGGGATACGGGGAGAAGGTGGGATTGAGGGATACGGGGAGAAGGTGGGATTGAGGGATACGTGGAGAAGGTGGGATTGAGGCATACGGGGAGAAGGTGGGATTGAGGGATACGGGGGGAAGGTGGGATTGAGGGATACGGGGAGAAAGTGGGATTGAGGTATACGGGGAGAAGGTGGGATTGATAGATACGGGGAGAAGGTGGGATTGAGGGATACGGGGAGAAGGTGGGATTGAGGGATACGTGTAGAAGGTGGGATTGAGGGATGTGAAAAGAAAATTGGATTGAGGGTTACAATAAACAGGAGGAAATAAGGGATATAGAAAGAGGGGGGATTGAGAGATACAGGGAGAAGGGTAATGAGGGATACAGGGGGGATTGTGGGGTTGTGGGATACAGGGAGGTTGAGGGATATGGAGAGAAGGAGGGATAGGGGGAGAAGATAGTATTAAGTGATAGGGGGAACAGGTGGGATTGAGGGATAGGTGAGTACCTGGGATTGAGGGATATGGCATGAAGGTGGGATTGAGGGATGTGGGGGGGGGATTGAGGGATGTGGAGAGAGAAACTGGGATTGACGGGTACAGGGAGAAGGTGGGATACGGGGAGAGAAATTGGGAATGAGGGACACGGGAAGAAAGTGGGACAGGGGATACAGGGAGAGAAACTGGGATTGAGGGATATGGGAGAAGGCAAGATTGGGGGACACAGGGATCAGGCAGGATTGAGGGATCGGGAGAGGTGGTGGGGTTGAGGGATATGGGGACAAGGTGGGAGGGGAACGCAGCAGGGGACGGAGGGTAATGGTGCATCCCACTAGAATTAAAACTGTCCAGAAAGACATGGATGGTGCCTTTCCAACCCTCTCTGTCTTTTAAAGATCAGAGAAAGAGATTTGACTTACAGCGAACTTGGCAAGGATGTAGGCTCCAGCTCCAACTCCCACTCCGATGATACTTCGAAAGCTGCAGGGGGGATGGAGAGAGACTGTTCAAAAAAATGTTGTCAGGCTGTGATGCAGCCTGGTATGGCAACTGCTCGGCCCAGGACCGCAAGAAACTTCAGAGTCGTGAACACCACCCAGTCCATCACACAAACCTGCCTCCCATCCATTGACTCCATCTACACCTCCCGCTGCCTGGGGAAAGCGGGCAGCATAATCAAAGATCCCTCCCACCCAGCTTACTCACTCTTCCAACTTCTTCCATCGGGCAGGAGATACAGAAGTCTGAGAACACGCACGAACAGACTCAAAAACAGCTTCTCCCCGCTGTTACCAGACTCCTAAATGACCCTCTTATGGACTGACCTCATAAGCCCTTTGTGCTTCATCTGATGCCGGTGCTTACGTAGTTACATTGTATACCTTGTGTTGCCCTATTATGTATTTTCTTTTATTCCCTTTTCTTCCCATGTACTTAATGATCTGTTGAGCTGCTCGAAGAAAAATACTTTTCCCTGTACCTCGTACACGTGACAATAAACAAATCTAATCCCATCCAAATGGTGTTTAACTAACTTGCAGGAGTATTTTGAAAAGGGTCAAGGACAGTAATGCTGTTGATGTGGTGTACATGGACATTCATAAGACATTCAATATGGTGTCACACAGCAGACTTTGCAAGAAGTTATTGCTCATGGAATAAAAGGGACAGTAGCAACGTGGACACAAAATGGCTGACTAATAGGAAGCAGAGAGTAATGTTCAATTAATATTTTTCGGGCTGGACGAAGGTTTTGGACTGGTAGTATTAGGGCCGTTGCTTTTCCTGATATAAATTAATGATCTTGGTATGCAGAGGACAATTTCATAGTTTGTGGAGGTATTGTAAATTGTGAAGAGGACAGGGTCGAACTTCAAAAGGACATAGACAAGTTGGGGGAGTGGGCAGAGGGGTGGCAGATGAAGTTCAATGTGGAGAAGTGTGAGGTGATGCATTTTGGACGAAAGAACATGGGGAGACAATAGTAAATAAGGAGTAAAGTTCTCAAAGGGGTGCAGAGCAGAAGGACCTGGGTGTATCTGTGCAGAGACCATTGAAGGAGGCAGGACAGGGGGAGAGAGCAGTTAATAAAGTATACAGTATCCTGAGCTTTATTAACAGGGACACAGAGTACAAGAGCAAGGAGGTTATACTGAACTGATACCAGACACCAGTCAGACCTCGGCTGGAATATTGTGCACAGTTCTGGGGGCCACACTATAGGAAGGATGTGAACACATTGGAGAGAGAGCGCAGAAGAGGTTTACAAGGATGGTTCCGGGGATGGGAAACTTCAGTTATGGGGATAGATTGGAGAGGTTGGGACTGTTCTCCTTGGAGAGAAGGAGGCCGAGAGGGGATTTGATAGAGATGTTCCAAATAATGAGGGGCGGGCCTGGACAGAGTGGACGGGGAGAAACTGTTCCGGCTCCGTGATAGGATTGAGAACGAGAGGGCGCAGATCGGAAGAGATTTGTAAAAGAAGCAAATGTGATTTGAGAAAAACCCTTTTTCACACAGCGAGTGGTCGGGGTCTGGAATGCACTGTCTGGAAGTGCGGTGGAGGCAGGTTCAATCGGGGCGTCCGAGAGGGCGAGGGATGATTATCTGAATAGAAACAATGTGTGTGGGGGGGGAGGGTACGGGGGAAAGGCAGGGGAACGGCACTAACAATAACAATCTTTATTACTGTCACAAGTAGGCTGACATTAACGCTGCAAAGGAGTTACTGTGAAAATCCCCCAGTCGCCACATTCCAGAGCCTGTCCGGGTCACAGAGGGAGAATTCAGAATGTCCAATTCACCCAACAGCACGTCGTTCGGGACTTGTGGGAGGAAACCGGAGCACCCGGAGGAAACCCACGCAGACACGGGGAGAACGTGCAGACTCCGCACAGACAGTGATCCAAGCCGGGAATCAAACCCGGGACCATAGCGCTGTGAAGCAACAGTGCTAACCACTAAGTCACGATGCTCGTTTGGAGAGACGGTGCAGACGGGATGGGCCGAATGGCCTCCTTCGGTCCCATAACCGTTCTGTGATCTGAATGGGGGCAGGGTGAGAAAGTCAGAGGGGCACTCAGTGATCAGACAGGCAGCTCTCTCCTGGAGGAACCCGCTGTTTCTGATTGATCGCCATCCCACGTCCTATCCCAATTAATACATTTATACATAAAATTCAGGTCATGAGAGTGGCACTGCTTCGGCACAAAGCCAGGACTGCAATTCATCCAGAGTGTCATGTGAGCGTACCTTTAAGAAATGGGTGTTTATCAGTAATGTCAGAGTGTGGGTGGAGCTGGGCTGTCTGTCAGCTTTTTTACTTTCATTTTAGGCGGTTTGCTGCAGGGTGTGTTTTAGTTTCGTTTTCGGTGTTGGAGCTGAGGCCAGACAGAGCAGGTGTACTGTTGTTCTCTCTGCCATGAAAAGACTGTCTCTTGATCATTTGGTGAATTCAGAATTATAAATGTTCTCAGTAGTGAATGTAAACCTAATGTGCTTCTGTTAAAAGGTATTTCTTCTGTCTTCTGGATGTTGTTTGGGAAGTTATTAAGGGTTACTTAGTGTTGTATTCTTTGGGGGTTGTATTTGAATTGATGGTTGCTAAGATGTTCACTGTTTGTTTTAAAAAGGTTAACTTGAGTTCATAGAATAAACATTGTTTTGCTTAAAAAATACTTTTCCATTTCTGCTGTGCCACACCTGTAGAGTGGGCCGTGTGCTCCCCATACCACAATCTATTAAAAGTTGTGGGTCAGGTAAACTCCATGATACACTTTGGGGTTCTCTAAACCCTGGCCCATAACAAATTGAAAAAGCGACTTCCGGTTGCGTCCGCATCGCCGCACGTTTCGGCAGCTCCCGCGACAACGGACTTTCGGGCTCTCCAGAGGAGCCCCAACGGAGCCTTTTTTGAATTAATCCCGTGTGGGAAGGTGCAGTAAGGTCCCCCCTCACGATTTATGGCCGAGATCAGCGGTGGAACGACGAGAAAAGAGGCCCTGGAGCAGAGACCAAAACGAGGGGAAAAAAGCAAGATGGCGGAGGGCGGAGAGCGAGCAGCGTGGGGGCCAGACCAGCAGGAGTTCCTCAAGCGATGTGTGGAGGAGCTGAAAAAGGAGGTGCTGGCGCCAATGCTGTTGGCGATCGAGGGGCTGAAGGAGACCCAGAAGACCCAGGCGGTGGAGCTTCGCGAGGTGAATGATAAAGTGAATACCAACGAGGACGAGATCCTGGGCCTGG
Organism: Scyliorhinus torazame; assembly: GCF_047496885.1. Classification (NCBI taxonomy): domain Eukaryota; kingdom Metazoa; phylum Chordata; class Chondrichthyes; order Carcharhiniformes; family Scyliorhinidae; genus Scyliorhinus; species Scyliorhinus torazame. The sequence continues at coordinate 134,972,680 of NC_092711.1, forward strand.
CGGTAAACATGGAGGCACACGAGGCGGTGCACAGGAGGTGGGCCGAGAGAATTGAGGTCCTGGAGAACAGGTCGAGGAGGAAGAACCTCCGGATTCTGGGTCTTCCCGAAGGAGTGGAGGGAGCTGATGCCGGAGCGTACGTGAGTACGATGCTCCATTCGCTGATGGGGGCGGAGGCCTCTCCGACCCCCCTGGAGCTGGAAGGGGCTCATCGGGTCCTGGCGAGGAGACCCAAAGCCGATGAGCCGCCAAGGGCGATAGTGGCAAGGTTCCATCGCTTCGCGGACAAAGAAAGTGTTCTGAGATGGGCCAAGAAGGTGCGGAGCAGTAGATGGGAGAACGCGGTGATCCGAGTTTACCAGGATTGGAGCGCGGAGGTGGCAAGGAGGAGAGCTGGCTTCAACCGGGACAAGGCGGTGCTGCATAAAAAAAGAGTCCGGTTCAGCATGCTGCAGCCTGCACGACTGTGGGTCACTTATCAGGACAGACACCATTATTTTGAAACGCCAGAAGAGGCTTGGACCTTTATTCAGATGGAAAAACTGGACTCGAACTGAGGGGCTGTGGTTGCGGGGGGGAGATGTCGGTTGTATATGGGGTTGTATATATGAGCAAAGAATACTTCATGGGTGGGATGATGGATGGGGATGTGGGTAGAGTTCTGGTTAAAATTCCAAAAATGTCCCTTTTTTATTTTCTGTAGACGAGATGATGATGATGGGGAATGTGGGCGTCGGTGCTGGAGGGAGGTGAGACTTGGGGATGAGTGAACTGGGATAAGGGCCGCAACAGGAGCTGCGCCATAGGGGGGGCTGGTTCAGGAAAGCACGGGCTTTTTCCCGTGCCAAAAAGGGGGGGGGGTATGGAGGAAGGTAAGGAGGAGGAGAGACTCCCACACGGGGGAGATCAACGGGAAGGCGGGGGAAGCCGGGGTCAGCAGAAGTCAACTGACTCACGGAAGTAATATGGGGGGAACAAAAGAGCTAGATGTAGATCTAGCGGGGGGGGGGGATTTTAGGGTTGCTGATGCACTGTCCGAGGGGGAACTGAAAATGGAAGAGGTGGTCGGGACGGGGGTTCCCCGCCTGGGGGACTGGAGGGTGCGGGAGGCGCGAGCACGGGACTGGCCTGAGATAGGAGATGGCTAGTCGGCGGGGGGGACCCCCCCCCCCCCCAATCCGGCTGATCACGTGGAATGTGAGAGGCCTAAATGGGCCGGTTAAGAGGGCCCGAGTGTTCGCGCACCTAAAGGGACAGAAGGCAGACGTGGCCATGCTTCAGGAGACACATCTGAAGGGCAGATCAGGTCAGGTTAAGGAAGGGATGGGTAGGACAGGTGTTGCATTCGAAGTTGGATGCAAAGAGGGAGTTTGATAATGGAGGAGCATTTTAATACGGTGCTGGACCCAGCATTAGATCGCTCTAGATTTAGGACGGGGAAGAGGCCGGCTGCGGCCTAGGTGCTTATGGGGTTTATGGACCAGGTGGGGGGAGTAGATCCGTGGAGATTTGCCAGGCCTTTGGCCAGAGAATTTTCTTTTTTCTCCCACGTCCATAAGGCGTACTCCCGGATAGATTTTTTTGTTCTGCACATGGCATTGATCCCGAAAGTGGAGGGAACGGAGTATTCGGCCATAGCCATTTCAGACCATGCACCGCACTGGGTGGAGCTGGGGGAGGAGAGGGACCAACGCCCGTTGTGGAGGTTGGATGTGGGACTGCTGGCGGACGAGGAAGTATGTGGGAGGGTGCGGGGGTGTATCGAAATGTATCTGGAGGCCAACGACAATGGGGAGGTGCAGGTGGGAGTAGTATGGGAGGCGCTGAAGGCGGTGGTCAGGGGAGAGTTATTCTCCATCAGGGCTCATAGGGTGAAGAGAGGGGGCAGGGAAAGGGAGAGGTTAGTGGGGGAGATTCTAAGGGTGGACAGGAGCTATGCAGAGACTCTAGATGAGGGACTACTCGGGGAGAGACAAAGTCTCCAGACGGAGTTCGACCTGTTGACCACAGGGAAGGCAGAGGCACAGTGGAGGAAGGCACAGGGGGCGATATATGAATATGGGGGGAAGGCGAGTCAGATGCTGGCACATCAGTTCCGTAAGAGGATGGCAGTGAGGGAAATAGGCAGAATCAAAGATGGCAGGGGAACTACGGTGCGGAGCGCGGGGAAAGTGAATGAGGCTTTTAAGGCCTTTTACGAGGAGCTGTGTATGTCCCAGCCCCCAGGGGGAAAAGAGGAGATGCGGCGATTCTTTGACCAATTGAGGTTCCCAAGGGTGGAGGAGCAGGAGGTGGCTGGTTTGGGGGCGCCAATTGGGGTGGAGGAGCTGGTTAAAGGACTGGGGAGCATGCAGGCAGGGAAGGCCCCGGGGCCGGATGGGTTCCCGATGGAGTTCTACAGGAAGCATGTAGACCTGTTAGCCCCGTTGCTGGTAAGGACCTTCAATGAAGCAAGGGAGGGGACGACCCTGCCCCCGACAATGTCGGAGGCGACGATCTCTTTGATCTTGAAGCGGGATAAGGACCCACTGCAATGTGGGTCGTATAGACCGATCTCACTCCTTAACGTAGATGCTAAGTTGCTGGCAAAACTGTTGGCCATGAGGATTGAGGACTGTGTCCTGGGGGTGATTCACGAGGACCAGACGGGATTCGTAAAGGGTAGGCAGTTAAACACTAATGTGCGAAGGCTCCTAAACATGATTATGATGCCATCGGTGGAGGGAGAAGCGGAGATAGTGACAGCCATGGACGCGGCAAAGGCCTTTGATCGGGTAGAGTGGGAGTATCTCTGGGAAGTGTTGAGGTTTGGGTTCGGGGGAGGGTTCATTAGTTGGGTTAAGCTCCTATATAAACCCCGGTGGCGAGTGTGGTCACGAACGGGCGGAGGTCGGAGTATTTCCGGCTGTATCGAGGGACGAGGCAGGGGTGCCCCCTGTCCCCGCTGCTGTTTGCATTAGCAATTGAACCTTTGGCCATGGCATTAAGGGAGTCGGGGAAATGGAAGGGGGTGGTTCAAGGGGAAGAGGAACATCGAGTGTCGCTGTACGCAGACGACCTGTTGCTGTATGTGACGGATCCAGTGGAGGGGATGGTTGAGGTAATGCAGATCCTAAGGGAGTTTGAAGACTTTTCGGGCCATAAGCTCAATGTGGGAAAGAGTGAGGTCTTTGTGATCCAGCCGGGGGACCAGGGAAGAGGGATTGACAACCTACCATTGAGGAGGGCGGAAAGGAGCTTTCGATACTTGGGGATTCAGGTAGCTAGGAGCTGGGGGGCACTGCAAAACTTAATTTGACGTGGCTGGTGGAACAGATGGAGGAGGATTTTAAAAGGTGGGACATGTTGCCACTCTCGCTGGCGGGTAGGGTACAGTCGGTTAAAATGGTGGTCCTCCCGAGGTTTCTTTTTGTATTCCAATGCCTCCCAATTGTGATTACTAAGGCCTTCTTTAAGAGGGTAAGCAGGAGCATCATGGGATTTGTGTGGGCGAGCAAGACCCCGAGGGTAAGGAGGGGGTTCCTGGAGCGTAGCAGAGATAGAGGAGGGTTGGCGCTGCCGAATTTGGGTGGTTACTATTGGGCAGCCAACGTGGCAATAATCCGTAAGTGGGTGATGGAGGGAGAGGGGGCGGCGTGGAAGAGGTTGGAGATGCCGTCCTGTGTGGGCACGAGCCTGGGGGCGCTGGTGACGGCACCGCTGCCGCACTCGCCGACAAGGTACACCACGAGCCCGGTGGTGGCGGCAACGCTAAAGATCTGGGGGCAGTGGCGACGACACAGGGGTGCGATGGGAGCCTCGGTGTGGTCCCGGATCAGAGGCAACCATTGGTTTGTCCCAGGAATGATGGACGGGGGGTTTCAGAGCTGGCATCGGGCAGGGAGTAGAAGAATGGGGGACCTGTTCATTGACGGGACGTTTGCGAGCTTAGGAGCGCTGGAGAAGAAGTTTGGGCTACCCCCGGGAAACGCTTTCAGGTACATGCAAGTGACGGCGTTTGCGAGGCGGCAGGTGAGGGAATTTCCGCTACTCCCGGCACAGGGGATTCAAGACAGGTGATCTCGGGTGTATGGGTCGGAGAGGGCAAGGTGTCGGCAATATACCAGGAGATGAAAGAAGAGGGGGAGGCTTTGGTAGAAGAGCTGAAGGGTAAATGGGAAGAGGAGTTGGGGGAGGAGATTGAGGAGGGGCTATGGGCTGATGCCCTAAGTAGGTTTAATTCCTCTTCTTCGTGTGCCAGGCTCAGCCTGATACAATTTAAGGTGGTCCACAGAGCGCACTTGACGGGGGCAAGGTTGAGTAGGTTCTTTGGGGTAGAGGACAGATGTGGAAGGTGCTCAGGGAGCCCGGCGAACCATGTCCATATGTTTTGGTCATGCCCGGCACTGGAGGGGTTCTGGCGAGGAGTGGCGGGAGCAATATCTCAGGTGGTGAAAGTCCGGGTCAAGCCAAGCTGGGGGCTAGCAATATTTGGAGTAGTGGACGAACCGGGAGTGCAGGAGGCGAAAGAGGCCGGCATTCTGGCCTTTGCGTCCCTAGTAGCCCGGCGAAGGATCTTGCTAATGTGGAAGGAGGCGAAGTCCCCCAGCGAGGAGGCCTGGATAAATGATATGGCGGGGTTTATCAAATTGGAGAGGATAAAGTTCGCCTTGAGAGGGTCTGCGCAGGGATTCTACAGGCGGTGGCAACCGTTCCTAGACCATCTCGCGGAGCGTTAGAGGAAGGTCGGACAGCAGCAGCAGCAACCCGGGGGGGGACATCGTTCGTGGGGGTGGGGGGGTGGAGGAAAGGGGGGGTTCTTTGGGGGACATTTGAGCAAGAAAACACATGAACGATCCAGAAACTGACATGTACGGGAAGAATCCAATGTGCAAAGTTTTGTATCTTATTGACTTGCCATGTTCATGTCTTGCCACGCGAGTTCTTTTCTTTTCTTTGTTACGGGAGGGGCGGGGGGGGGGTTTGTTTGTAAGGTGGAAAATATTGTTGAAAAATTCTTAATAAAAACATTTTTTTTTTTTAATTTAAAAAGCTGACAGACAGCCCAGCTCCAACCATTCTCTGGCATCACTGATAAACACCCATTTCTTAAAGGTACTCTCACATGACAAGAGACAGAGACAGACAGACAGACAGTGAGAGAGAGTGAGAGAGAGAGACAGACAGTCAGATAGACAGTGAGATAGAAAGGGTGAGAGAGAGAGTGAGAGAGACAAGTGAGAGGGAGAGAGAGAGAGATAGACAGACAGACAGTGAGATAAACAGAAAGGGTGAGAGAGTGAGAGAGAGAGGGTAGAGCGAGAGAGGGTGCGAGAGATACAATGAGAATAAGAGAAAGGATGAGAGGAAGAATGAGAGAGACAGACACAAAGAAAGGCAGAGAGGGACGGAGAGAGGGAGGGTAAGACAGTGAGAGAGGAGAGTGTGAGATAGTGAGAGAGAGAGACAGAGCAACATAGAAAGAGAGAGAAGGGTAAGACAATGAGCGAGGACAGAGAAAGAGATAGTGAGAGAGAGAGTGAGAGAGAGGGTAAGACAGTGAGAGAGGAGAGGGAGAGTAAGAGAGACAGAGGGGGAAATAGAGAGAGAGACAGCAAGATAGTGAGAGAGGTTGAGAGAGATAGTGAGAGTGGATGAGCGAGATAGTGAGAGTGGATGAGCGAGATAGTGAGAGTGGATGAGTGAGCGAAAGAGAGGCAGTGCGAGAGGGAAATCCGCTCACCTTCAGCAACCGAACAGGGGCCAGAGGTGGCAGCAAGGATCACGGGCAAAGACTGGTTGGGATGGAGGTTAGTTAACCCTCTGTCTAAAGCTAGGATAACCTCTGACGAAAGGTCAGGGCTTTGACAGGGACAAGGCCGCAATCCTCACTTCCACTCTCAGAGCCAGTAGGTGGTGAGGCTCGAGTCCCCTCGTGCCAGAGGCCGAGGTTCTCAACACCTGGAGCAGTGGGCACTGCCAGCCCTGAGGGGGAGCCAGTGGGACTATCGGTCAGATGAGATGTCCAACTGGGGCCCCCGGCTGGAGGTTTAAAGGTCGCTATGTGTACATTTTGTCATGGGTTATTCAATTGCACGGGTGACCAGAAGGAAAGCAGTGCTGGTGAGGGCACTGTGCCCAGCAGAGGGCAATCATGTTTAAGGTGGTATGCCATCAATGAACACACGACGAGTGGTGAACGTAACTGAGGCTTTAATAAACTAAACAGAAAGCCACCTGGCCTCTAATCCCGAACTGGATCAGAGGCGGAGACTAGCCACCTTTATACATTAGCCCGAGGGGAGGAGCCACAGGCGGAGCCAGCAGGGACAAGCCCAGGCATGTAACAATACAATACAATACAGTGGTTTACCACATAGGGTAACAGTGAAGTTCACGAAAAGTCTTACTTGAAGTACTGGAGGACGCAGGGCAGCATCTCGCACAACTGTTCCATCGAGGGGTACTGGTACCTAACAACGGGATAACATTGGTCAGAGCAAGGCCCAACACAGACCAGAACATTTCACCTCCCCCTCCCCGGCTCTCCCCATCAAACACTCCCAGGACAGGTACAGCACGGGGTTAGATACAGAGTAAAGCTCCCTCTACACTATCCCCATCAAACACTCCCAGGACAGGTACAGCACGGGGTTAGATACAGAGTAAAGATCCCTCTACACTGTCCCCATCAAACACTCCCAGGACAGGTACAGCACGGGGTTAGATACAGAGTAAAGCTCCCTCTACACTGTCCCCATCAAACACTCCCAGGACAGGTACAGCACGAGGTTAGATACAGAGTAAAGCTCCTTCTACACTGTCCCCAGCAAACACTCCCAGGACAGGTACAGCACGAGGTTAGATACAGAGTAAAGCTCCTTCTACACTGTCCCCAGCAAACACTCCCAGGACAGGTACAGCACGGGGTTAGATACAGAGTAAAGCTCCCTCTACACTACTCCCATCAAACACTCCCAGGACAAGTACAACACGGGGTTAGATACAGAGTAAAGGTCCCTCTACACTGTCCCCATCAAACACTCCCAGGACAGGTACAGCACGGGGTTAGATACAGACTAAAGCTCCCTACTACATTGTCCCCATCAAACACTCCCAGGGCAGGTACAGCACGGGGTTAGATACAGAGTAAAGCTCCCTCTACACTGTCCCCAACAAACACTCCCAGGACAGGTACAGCACAGGGTTAGATACAGAGTAAAGCTCCCTCTACACTGTCCCCATCACACACTCCCAGGACAGGTACAGTACGAGGTTAGATACAGACTAAAGCTCCTTCTACACTGTCCCCAGCAAACACTCCTAGGACAGGTACAGCACGAGGTTAGATACAGAGTAAAGCTCCTTCTACACTGTCCCCAGCAAACACTCCCAGGACAGGTACAGCACGGGGTTAGATACAGAGTAAAGCTCCCTCTACACTACTCCCATCAAACACTCACAGGACAAGTACAACACGGGGTTAGATACAGAGTAAAGGTCCCTCTACACTGTCCCCATCAAACACTCCCAGGACAGGTACAGCACGGGGTTAGATACAGACTAAAGCTCCCTACTACATTGTCCCCATCAAACACTCCCAGGGCAGGTACAGCACGGGGTTAGATACAGAGTAAAGCTCCCTCTACACTGTCCCCAACAAACACTCCCAGGACAGGTACAGCACAGGGTTAGATACAGAGTAAAGCTCCCTCTAAACTGTCCCCATCAAACACTCCCAGGACAGGTACAGCACGGGGTTAGATACAGAGTAAAGCTCCCTCTACACTGTCCCCAACAAACACTCCCAGGACAGGTACAGCACGGGGTTAGATACAGAGTAAAGCTCCCTCTAAACTGTCCCCATCAAACACTCCCAGGACAGGTACAACACGGGGTTAGAAACAGAGTAAAGCTCCCTCTACACTGTCCACATCAAACACTCCCAGGACAGGTATAGCACAGGCTTAGATGCAGAGTAAAGCTCCCTCTACACTGTCCCCATCAAACACTCCCAGGACAGGTATAGCACAGGCTTAGATACAGAGTAAAGTTCCCTCTACACTGTCCCCATCAAACACTCCCAGGACAGGTACAGCACGGGGTAAGATACAGAGTAAAGCTCCCTCTACACTGTCCCCATCAAACACTCCCAGGACAGGTATAGCACAGGCTTAGATCAGGGTAAAGCTCCCTCTACACTGTCCCCATCAAACACTCCCAGGACAGGTACAGCACGGGGTTAGATACAGAGTAAAGCTCCCTCTACACTGTCCCCATCAAACACTCCCAGGACAGGTATAGCACAGGCTTAGATGCAGAGTAAAGCTCCCTCTACACTGTCCCCATCAAACACTCCCAGGACAGGTATAGCACAGGCTTAGATACAGAGTAAAGCTCCCTCTACACTGTCCCGATCAAACACTCCCAGGATAGGTACAGCACGGGCTCAGATACAGAGTAAAGCTCCCTCTACACTGGCCCCATCAAACACTCCCAGGGTAGTTACAGCACGGGGTTAGATACAGAGTAAAGTTCCCTCTACACTGTCCCCATCAAACACCCCCAGGACAGGTACAGCACGGGGTTAGATACAGAGTAAACTTCCTCAACACTGTCCCCATTAAACACTCCCAGGACAGGTACAGCACGGGGTTAGATACAGAGTAAAGCTTCTCTACACTGTCCCCATCAAACACTCCCAGGACAGGTACAGCACGGGGTTAGGTACAGAGTAAAGCTCCCTCCACACTGTCCCCATCAAACGCTCCCAGGACAGGTACAGCACGGGGTTAGATACAGAGTAAAGCTCCCTCTACACTGTCCCCATCAAACACTCCCAGGACAGGTACAGCACGGGGTTAGATACAGAGGAAAGCTCCCTCTACACTGTCCCCATCAAACACTCCCAGGACAGGTACAGCACGGGGTTAGATACACAGTAAAGCTCCCTCTACACTGTCCCCATCAAACACTCCCAGGACAGGTACAGCACGGGGTTAGATACAGAGGAAAGCTCCATCTACACTGTCCCCATCAAACACTCACAGGACAGGTACAGCACGGGGTTAGATACAGATAAAGCTCCCTCTACACTGTCCCCATCAAACACTCCCAGGTCAGGTACAGCACGGGGTTAGATACAGAGTAAAGCTCCCTCTACACTGTCCCCAGCAAACACTCCCAGGACAGGTACGGCACGGGATTAGATAGAGAGTAAAGCTCCCTCTACACTGTCCCCATCAAACACTCCCAGGACAGGTACAGCACGGGGTTAGATACAGAGTAAAGCTCCCTCTACACTGTCCCCATCACACACTCCCAGGCCAGGTACAGCCACGGGGTTAGATACAGGGTAACGCCCCCTCTACACTGTCCCCATCAAACACTCCCAGGACAGGTACAGCACGGTGTTAGATACAGAGTAAAGCTCCCTCTACACTGTCCCCAACAAACACTCCCAGGACAGGTACAGCACAGGGTTATATACAGAGTAAAGCTCCCTCTACACTGTCCCTCTCAAACACTCCTAGGACAGGTACGGCACAGGGTTAGATACAGAGTAAAGCTCCCTCTACACTGTCCTGATCAAACACTCCCAGGACAGGTAGAGCACGGGGTTAGATACAGAGTAAAGCTCCCTCTGCACTGTCCCCATTAAACACTCCCAGGACAGGTACAGCACGGGGTTAGATACAGAGTAAAGCTTCTCTACACTGTCCCCATCAAACACTCCGAGGACAGGTACAGCACGGGGTTAGATACAGAGTAAAGCTCCCTCTACACTGTCCCCATCAAACACTCCCAGGACAGGTACAGCACGGGGTTAGATATAGAGTAAAGCTCCCTCTACACTGTCCCCATCAAACACTCCCAGGACAGGTACAGCACGGGGTTAGATACAGAGGAAAGCTCCCTCTACACTGTCCCCATCAAACACTCCCAGGACAGGTACAGCACGGGGTTAGATACACAGTAAAGCTCCCTCTACACTGTCCCCATGAAACACTCCCAGGACAGGTACAGCACGGGGTTAGATACAGAGGAAAGCTCCATCTACACTGTCCCCATCAAACACTCACAGGACAGGTACAGCACGGGGTTAGATACAGAGTAAAGCTCCCTCTACACTGTCCCCATCAAACACTCCCAGGTCAGGTACAGCACGGGGTTAGATACAGAGTAAAGCTCCCTCTACACTGTCCCCATCAAACACTCCCAGGACAGGTACAGCACGGGGTTAGATAGAGAATAAAGCTCTACACTGTCCCCATCAAACACTCCCAGGACAGGTACAGCACGGGGTTAGATACAGAGTAAAGCTCCCTCTACACTGTCCCCATCAAACACTCCCAGGCCAGGTACAGCACGGCGTTAGATACAGAGTAAAGCTACGTCTACACTGTCCCCAACAAACACTCCCAGGACAGGTACAGCACGGGGTTAGATAGAGAATAAAGCTCCCTCTACACTGTCCCCATCAAACACTCCCAGGACAGGTACAGCACGGGGTTAGATACAGAGTAAAGCTCCCTCTACACTGTCCCCATCAAACACTCCCAGGCCAGGTACAGCCACGGGGTTAGATACAGAGTAACGCCCCGCTCTACACTGTCCCCATCAAACACTCCCAGGACAGGTACAGCACGGGGTTAGATACAGAGGAAAGCTCCCTCTACACTGTCCCCATCAAACACTCCCAGGACAGGTACAGCACGGGGTTAGATACAGAGTAAAGCTCCCTCTACACTGTCCTCATCACACACTCCCAGGCCAGGTACAGCCACGGGGTTAGATACAGAGTAACGCCCCGTTCTACACTGTCCTGATCAAACACTCCCAGGACAGGTACAGCACGGGGTTAGATACAGAGGAAAGCTCCCTCTACACTGTCCCCATCAAACACTCCCAGGACAGGTACAGCACGGGGTTAGATACAGAGTAAAGCTCCCTCTACACTGTCCCCATCACACACTCCCAGGCCAGGTACAGCCACGGGGTTAGATACAGAGTAACGCCCCCTCTACACTGTCCCCATCAAACACTCCCAGGACAGGTACAGCACGGGGTTAGATACAGAGGAAAGCTCCCTCTACACTGTCCCCATCAAACACTCCCACGTGGCTGCAGAAGCACTTAATTTAATGAGACCGATGAATCCATTAGGGACATTCAGAACTGGCCTGAAGACTCCTTTCCCGTCCTCAGGGCTTAGGCACCAAATTGGCCGCATTTTCTGAACGAGACTTATTTATTCCTCAGGTGTCGACCAAAACCGTTCCTCGGGACCTTGGCCCAATATTGGCCTCATTTCCTGATTAGGCCCAGCCTTTCATCAGGCCCAGTTTTGGCTGCATTTAACTGAGGTGCCGGCCCAACCTCCTCATCAGGCCCAATAGGCCCATTGTTGACCACATTTTATTCAGGTGTAGGCCCAAACTCTTCATCAGGGCGTAGAGCCCAGTACTGGCCACACTTTCTCAGATATAGGCCCAATCCTGTCATTAGGCCCTCGGCCCAGTATCGGTTGAATTTATTTCGATGTAGGTCCAATCTATTCATGAGGCAGCAAGGGTCGTGCATTGGATACATTTTAATCAGGTATAGGCCCAATCTCTTCATCGGGCCCTGTAGGCCCGGTGTTGGCCACATTTAACTCCAGCATAGGCCCAATCGCTTCACCAGGCAGTATGGGCTTAGCTGGTCCCTCAGGTATAGGCCCAGTGACAGCTGGGGAATGAGGCTAAGGCGGAGAACTCTTACAGATAAAGAGTAGACACACGGACGGATGACGAATGGGGGTGGGTGGTTTTAAGGAGGAGCGGGAGACCGCTTTCAAAAAGAGGATACCCATCGAATGTGGTAAGGGGCTTGCGGGGAAACAGGACTGTCGCGTTCAAGGTGTGAGACCCCCCCCCACCCCAGGCCTGCCGCACTTACCCAGGGGGGAAAGAGGCTGCCCCTTTCTGCTGCCCAGGTGCATCGATGTGGCACACCACAAAGTTCTTGGTGATCTCCAGCATGTCCTCAAATTTGAAGAGACTGTTGAAACAGGTCTTATCTGAGGGGAAGGAACAAAAAGACGAGGGTTAGACAGACGGGAAGTGGTTTACACACAATTCCCCTCGCCCCCCCCCCCCTCACACCGCAATCATTGCCCTATTGCAGGTAGGGATGGGACCTCATGGCCTAAACCCACCCACTCCTCATCACTTCAGCCCCCTCCGACTGGGAACGTCAATCCCAACGGGCTCCAACTGGGAACTCCACTGGATCCAACAGGGAATGCCAATCTTCCCCTCCTTGCTCCCCTCCCCACCGCCCGACTCCTCAACTCAACCCTCAAGCTGGCTCCAACTGCGGACGTCCGAGGAAACTGGACCCGATGGGGAATGTCAATGACCCTTCCCCCCCCCCCCCCCCCCCCCCCCACCCCACACTCCCACCTTCCCCATGATGAGCCTCCGACTGGGAACGCCAAGCTCCACAGGCACCCCAACGAGACTGGTGGGCTGGCGGGCGAGGGGCGTTTACTTACGGTTGAGGCCGATGTCGTGGTAGGTGAGGATGGCGGGCCGGTTCCCCTTGGGCGACCCGTGGATAGTCACGTGGAGGGTCCCATAAGGAGTCTCCACATCATATTCCTGGGGAGGGGGGGGGGAGAGAGAGAGAGAAAGACAGAAAGAGAGGGCAGATGTTAACAACAGCACTGTGTCTATAACAATGAATGGCAACCGAGGCACCTCCTTCATCTCAGTTCCGGCGGGATGGAGCGGCGGGAACCTCTCCGGCGTCGGGCCGCCCCAAATCGCCCCCCCCCCCCAGGACCCCGGAGCCCGCCCGCACCGCCAGTCCCGCCGGTAAGGTTTGTGGTTTGATTCACGCCGGTGGGACAGGCATGACAGCAGCGGGACTTCGGCCCATCGCGGGCCGGAGAATCGCCGGGGGGGGGGGGGGGCACCTACCGGCGGTGCGCGATTCCCGCCCCCACCGAATCTTCGGGGCCGGAGAATTCGGCGGCCGGCGGGGGCGGGATTCACGCCGCCCCCCGGCGATTCTCCGACCCGGCGGGGGAGTCGGAGAATCCCGCCCCATATATATATTGATAGAACTGTCACCAATGTCAAATTGTAAAACAAAATAAATATTTACAATGGGGAGGCAGTGGCTTAGTGGTATTACCCAGTAATCCAGAGACCCAGGGGACCGGAGTTCAAATCCCACCAGGGCAAATATTGGAATTTGAATTCAATAAAAATCTGGAATTAAAGTCTAATGATGACCAATGAAACCATTGTCGATTGTTGTAAAACCCCATCTGGATCACTAATGTCCTTTAGGGAAGGAAACCTGCTGTCCTTACCTGGTCTGGCCTACATGTGTCTCCATACCCACAGCAATGTGGTTAACTCTTACATGCCCTCAGGGATGAGCAACAAAGCTTGGGGGCGAGATGGAGGATGGCTTATGGGCGGACGCGTTGAGTAGAGTCAACGCGACCGCAACATGCGCCAGGCTCAGCCTGATCCAATTCAAGGTCGTGCACCCGGTCCACATGACAGTGGCCCGGATGAGTAGATTCTTTGGGGTGGAGGACAGGTGTGTAAAATGTGCGGGAGGACCAGCGAACCATATCTACAGAGTTAGGGGATGTTGGCAGGGGTTTGCGGACGTCATGTCCAGAGTATTGAAAACAAGGGTGGCACTGAGTCCAGAGGTGGTGATTTCTGGGGTGTCGGAAGACCCGGGAATCCAGGAGGAGGAAGAGGCGGACGTTCTGGCCTTTGCTTCCCTGGTAGCCCGGAGACGGATACTGTCAGCTTGGAGGGACTCAAAGCCCCCGAAGTCGGAGACCTGGCTATCGGACATGGCGAGCTTTCTAGGCCTAGAGAAGATCAAGTTCACCTTGAGAGGGTCACTGTTAGGGTTCGCCCGGAGGTGGCAACCATTCATCGACTTCTTCGCGGAGAATTAAATCGTCAGCAAGTGTGGGGGGGGTGGGAGGTGAGGAGGGGGGGGGGGTTAGGGTAGCGTACAATAGGGGGTCAAATAGGCGGGTCTTGGCGGGATGGGAGTCAGTGATTTCACTATGTTTGTTGTTCTTTGTGGATTGTTTTTGTACTGTAGCTGTTTGTAATGCCAAAAATACCTCATTAAAATTGTTTATTAAAAAAAGGGATGAACAATAAATGCTGGCACAGCCAGCAATGCCCACATACGTGAATGAATAAAGGAAAAAAGAACTTTGGACACAGAGGTAGCATACAGCTCTCACAGTCAGTTTTGTGTACGATTGTCACGCGCCCTGACTTCGCTTTCCCTTGGTTCAGCTCAATCACTTCAGTCATACCGGCAGGAAAAAAAAACACGCGGTGGGAAATCAGCGCAACGTGGCGTCCCTGCGCGGGGGTAACTGTCGGCGACATGGCTTGCGGGGGCCGCCACGAGGAACCCGCGTGTGACCCCCCCGTCCCCACCCCCAGGGTCCGCAGGTTGCCCAGTGCTGGTCTTGAACGTCATGGGACCAGAATGGCGCAGAGGTGGGGTGCGGGGTGCGGGGGGGGGGGGGGGCAGACGGCCCATCGCGATCTCTGCAGAACAATCAATCCAGTCACTGCCATTTCCACCCCCCCCCCATCAGTGGCCATCTTACTGAGTAGAGGGCTGAATGGCCCATTCTCCTGCTCCTTAATCCTAGTGCCCAAAATCAAAACAAATCTGTGCACCTCTATCAAAAACCTCCCCTCAGCCACATTGCAAAACGTAGAACGACTGGCGCTGAAGAAGGCCATTCGGCCCATGTCCTCCGGTCTGGCCGATGAAATGTCACCCGGTTTAATCCCACTCCCAAACTTAGGGGTTTGGGCTCTGTAGCTGGCGTACACTTCAAGTGCATATTCGAAGCGTTTTTTCCCCGAAGGTGGATACCACCTTGACCAGCCTTTCGGGCAAGGGGATCGGCACCCCATCCACAAACATTCACTCCCTCCACCACCGACGCACAGTGACAGCAGCGTGTGTACCATCTACAAGATGCACCGCAGCGACTCACCAAGGCTCCTTCGACAGCACCTTCCAAACCCACCACCTCTACCATCTAGAAGGACAAGGGGCAGCAGACACATGGGGAACTCCACCACCTGCAAGTTCCCCTCCGAGCCCCACACTCACCATCCTGACTGGGAAATATATCGGCCGTTCCTTCACTGTCGCCGGGTCACAATCCTGGACCTCCCTCCCTGACAGCACTGTGGGTGTTACCCACACCACACAGGGACTGCAGCCGGTTCGAGAAGGCGGCTCACCCACCACCTCCTCAAGGGGCAATTAGGGACGGGCAATAAACGCTCGGCCTAGTTCTGCCTCTGATAGTGGTGGGTGAGGATGGGGCTGGGGGGGATGTGGGGAGGGGTGAAGGGCATGGACAGTTGATGAGAGGACTCAATTGGAGGTGCCCACAGATCTCAGAGGGTTGTCGTCATGAGGTGGCTACCCGCCCTTGAATCGGTCGTCATTCAATTTGACACGCAGCTGACCTCCTTCCTTCCCCCCGCATCCACAGCCTTTCGGACTACCTGATCTCTGCCATCTTACATGTGGGAGAGAGGGGAGAAAGGGAGAGAGAGTGGAAGAATGAAAGGAAGGCTTGCATTTCGATGGGGCTTATCAAGAATTCAGGACGTCCCATGTTCATGGCAGGTTAATGATATTGTTGGAAATTCATTCAATTAAGTCCTTTCTCTATCTATCTCCCTCTGTCTCTCTCTCTGTGTCTCGCTCTCTCTCTCTGTCTCGCTCTCTCTCTCCCTCTCGGTCACTCCCTATCTCTCTCTCTCTCTCGCTCTCTATTTCTCTCTCCCTATCTCACTGTCTCTATCTCACTGTCCCTCCCTATCTCAGTCTCTCTTTCTCTATCTCACTGTCTCTCTATTTCTCTCTCTCTTTATCTCTCTCACTGTCTATCTCTCACTGTCTCTCTCTCTCCCTATCTCACTGTCTCTCTCTATCTCTATCTATCTCACTGTCTCTCTATCTATCTCTCACTGTCTCTCTCTCTATCTCACTGCTTCTCTCTCACTGTCTCTCTCTCTCTATCTCACTATCTCTCTCTCTCTATCTCACTGTCTCTCTCTCTCTCTCTACCTCACTCTCTCACTGCCTCTTTCTCACTGTCTCTCTATCTCTCTATATCTCTCCCTATCTCTATCTATCTCACTGTCTCTCTCTCTCTATCTCACTCGCTCTCTTTCTCTCTCTCACTGTCTCTTTCTCACTGTCTCTCTATCTCTCTGTATCTCTCCCTATCTCTATCTATCTCACTGTCTCTCTCTCTCTACCTCTCGCTCTCGATCTCACTCTCTCTTTTTCTCTCTCTCACTGTCTCTCTCACTGTCTCTCTCTCACTATCTCTCAGCCGGCAAATGTCGTGAGATGCCTCTCGCTGGTCGTGAGCGGGGCCGAGATCTGCATATTCAAGTGAGTAGTTAGCCTCACTTGAATATGTATAGGTCGGATCTCCCACCACTGGGGATATAATCCCGTCACCTCGGAGTCCCCAGCCGGGCGCCGTTTAGCACTGGACTCCACAAACGTGGACCAGGCGGAACGGCACTTGGGGGGTGGTCTCCGAGGTAATTGCAGGCCCCTGAGTTGTCGGCCTCTGGGCGGGGGTGGCATCCTGCTACTCCTGATGCCACCTTCGTGCCACCCGTGTGTCCCCCTGGGCTCTTTCTCTCTCTCTCTCTCTCGCTGTCTCTCCCTCTTTCTCTCTGTCTCTGCCACTGACACTCCCGCGTCATCCCTCACTCCGTCCATCTGTCCATCTCTCTCTCTCTCACACACACACTAACACACACATATACACACACACACTCGCATACATGCACATACATGCTCTCACACACTTGCACGCACACAGGCAAACTCACATGCTCACATGTATAGATACACATGCACACTCGTGCACAGACACTCACCCACACACATACTCACACAGACATGCGCACAAGTGTACAGTCACATGTACACACATGCACATATATACACTCGCGCGCGCTCACACATGCAAAGCCACACCTACACACATGCACACTAAAACAGAACACACAGACACACACAAAGATATGCACTCTCTCACATGCACACACACCCACACACGCTTACAAAAACACTCACATACATGCACACATATGCCCACACACACGCATAAACACACGCATACATGCATACGCACGCATGCACACACAGCACACTTGAGAATTCCCAAGGTTATCCAGAGAGGACGGGATCAGTCAGTGCCTGCGGGTTATTCCCTCGGGAATGTGACGAATAGAAGAGGAAAGCTGGATCTGCGGCTCATCCCAATTCAGGAAACATGCTTGAGGTAGGAGAGCTTACGGGGAGAGACGGGGCTACAATGTGAGACAGAGTGTGAGGGGGGGAGACAGAGGGGGGGGGAGACAGAGGGGGGGAGGGGGAGACAGAGGGGGGGAGACAGAGTGTGAGGGGGGAGACAGAGTGTGGGGGGGGAGACAGAGTGTGGGGGGGAGACAGAGTGTGGGGGGGGGAGACAGAGTGTGAGGGGGGAGACAGAGTGTGGGGGGGAGACAGAGTGTGGGGGGGAGACAGAGTGTGAGGGGGAGACAGAGTGTGAGAGGGAGACAGAGTGTGAGAGGGAGACAGAGTGTGAGGGGGGAGACAGAGTGTGGGTGGGGAGACAGAGTGTGAGGGGGAGACAGAGTGTGGGGGGGAGACAGAGTGTGGGGGGGAGACAGAGTGTGGGGGGGAGACAGAGTGTGGGTGGGGAGACAGAGTGTGGGTGGGGAGACAGAGTGTGAGGGGGAGACAGAGTGTGGGGGGGAGACAGAGTGTGGGGGGGAGACAGAGTGTGGGGGGGAGACAGAGTGTGGGGGGGGAGACAGAGTGTGAGGGGGGAGACAGAGTGTGGGGGGGGAGACAGAGTGTGAGGGGGGAGACAGAGTGTGAGGGGGGAGACAGAGTGTGAGGGGGAGACAGAGTGTGAGAGGTGAGAGACAGAGTGTGGGGGGGAGACAGAGTGTGGGGGGGGAGACAGAGTGTGAGAGGGAGACAGAGTGTGAGGGGGGAGACAGAGTGTGGGTGGGGAGACAGAGTGTGAGGGGGAGACAGAGTGTGGGGGGGAGACAGAGTGTGGGGGGGAGACAGAGTGTGGGGGGGAGACAGAGTGTGGGTGGGGAGACAGAGTGTGGGTGGGGAGACAGAGTGTGAGGGGGAGACAGAGTGTGGGGGGGAGACAGAGTGTGGGGGGGAGACAGAGTGTGGGGGGGAGACAGAGTGTGGGGGGGGAGACAGAGTGTGAGGGGGAGACAGAGTGTGGGGGGGGAGACAGAGTGTGAGGGGGGAGACAGAGTGTGAGGGGGGAGACAGAGTGTGAGGGGGAGACAGAGTGTGAGAGGTGAGAGACAGAGTGTGAGGGGTGGGAGACAGAGTGTGAGGGGTGGGAGACAGAGCGTGAGGGGGGAGACAGAGTGTGAGGGCGGGTGAGACAAAGTGCGAGGGGTGGGAGACACAGTGTGAGGGGGGGGAGACAGATTGTGAGGGGGGGAGACAGAGTGTGAGGGGGGGAGACAGAGTGTGAGGGGGGAGACAGAGTGTGAGGGGGGAGACAGAGTGTGAGGAGGGAGACAGAGTGTGAGGGGAAGGAGACAGAGAGTGGGGGGGGATAGAGTGTGAGGGGGTGAGACAGAGTGTGAGGGGGAGACAGAAAGTGAGGGGTGGGAGACAGAGTGTGAGGGGGTGAGACAGAGTGTGAGGGGGAGACAGAGTGTGAGGGGTGGGAGACAGAGTGTGAGGGGGAGGAGGCAGAGTGTGAGGGGTGGGAGACAGAGTGTGAGGGGGGAGGAGACAGAGAGTGAGGGGGGATAGAGTGTGAGGGGGTGAGACAGACTGTGAGGGGGGGTTGAGTGTGAGGGTGTGAGACACAGAGTGTGGGGGGATAGAGTGTGAGGGAGTGAGACCCAGTGTGTGGGGGGAGACAGAGTGTGAGGGGTGGGAGACAGAGTGTGTGGGGGGAGACAGATGTGAGGGGGGGAGACAGAGGGTGAGGGGGGAATTGAGTGTGAGGGGGTGAGACACAGTGTGTGGGGGGAGACAGAGTGTGAGGGGGGGAGACAGATGTGAGGGGGGGAGACAGAGGGTGAGGGGGGAATAGAGTGTGAGGGGGTGAGACACAGTGTGTGGGGGGAGACAGAGTGTGAGGGGGGAGACAGAGTGTGAGGGGGGGGAGACAGAGTGTGAGGGGTGGGAGACAGAGTGTGAGGGGGAGAGACAGATGTGAGGGGGGGGAGACAGAGTGTGAGGGGGGAATAGAGTGTGAGGGGGTGAGACACAGTGTGTGGGGGGAGACAGAGTGTGAGGGGTGGGAGACAGAGTGTGAGGGGGAGGAGACTGATGTGAGGGGGGAGACAGAGTGTGAGGGGGGAATAGAGTGTGAGGGGGGAGACAGAGTGTGTGGGGGAGACAGATGTGAGGGGTGAGAGACAGAGTGTGAGGGCAGGTGAGACACAGTGAGTGGGGGGAGACAGAGTGTGAGGGGTGGGAGACAGAGTGTGAGGGGGGAGACAGAGTGTGAGGGCGGGTGAGACACAGTGTGTGGTGGAGACAGAGTGTGAGGGCGGGTGAGACACAGTGTGTGGGGGGAGACAGAGTGTGAGGGGTGGGAGACAGAGTGTGAGGGGGGAGACAGAGTGTGAGGGGTGGGAGACAGAGTGTGAGGGGGGAGACAGAGTGTGAGGGATGGGAGACAGAGTGTGAGGGGGGAGACAGAGTGTGAGGGGTGGGAGACAGAGTGTGAGGGGGGAGACAGAGTGTGAGGGCGGGTGAGACACAGTGTGAGGGGGGGGAGACAGAGTGTGAGGGGTGGGAGACAGAGTGTGAGGGGGGAGACAGAGTGTGAGGGGGGGAGACAGAGTGTGAGGGCGGGTGAGACACAGTGTGAGGGGGGAGACAGAGTGTGAGGGGTGGGAGACAGAGTGTGAGGGGTGGGAGACAGAGTGTGAGGGGGGAGACAGAGTGTGAGGGGGGGAGACAGAGTGTGAGGGCGGGTGAGACACAGTGTGAGGGGGGAGACAGAGTGTGAGGGGTGGGAGACAGAGTGTGAGGGGGGAGACAGAATGTGAGGGGGGAGACAGATGTGAGGGGGGATCCAGAGTGTGAGGGGGGAGACAGAGTGTGAGGGGGGGGGAGACAGATGTGAGGGGGGATCCAGAGTGTGAGTGGGAGACAGAGTGTGAGGGGGAGACAGAGTGTGTGGGGGGAGACAGAGTGTGTAGGGGGAGAGACAGAGTGTGAGGGGTGGGAGACAGAGTGTGAGGGGTGGGAGACAGAGTGTGAGGGGTGGGAGACAGAGTGTGAGGGGGGAGACAGAGTGTGAGGGGGGAGACAGATGTGAGGGGTGAGAGACAGAGTGTGAGGGTGGGTGAGACACAGTGTGTGGGGGGAGACAGAGTGTGAGGGGTGGGAGACAGAGTGTGAGGGGGGAGACAGAGTGTGAGGGGGGGAGACAGAGTGTGAGGGGGGGAGACAGAGAGTGAGGGGGGTGACAAAGTGTGAGGGGGAGACAGAGTGTGAGGGGGTGACAGAGTGTGGGTGGGGAGACAGCGTGTGAGGGGGGGAGACAGAGTGTGACGGGGGAGACAGAGTGTGTGGGGGAGACAGAGTGTGAGTGGGGAGACAGAGTGTGAGGGGGGGAGACACAGTGTGTGGGGGGAGATAGAGTGTGAGGGGGGAGACAGAGTGTGAGGGGGAGACAGGGAGTGAGGGGGGAGACAGAGAGTGAGGGGGGAGACAGAGAGTGAGGGGAGACAGAGTGTGAGGGAGGGAGACACAATGTGTGGGGGGGAGACAGAGTGTGTGGGGGGAGACAGAGTGTGAGGGGGAGAGACAGATGTGAGGGGTGAGAGACAGAGTGTGAGGGCGGGTGAGACACAGTGTGAGGGGGGAGACAGATGTGAGGGGTGAGAGACAGAGTGTGAGGGGGAGAGACAGAGTGTGAGCAGGGAGACAGAGTGTGAGGGGGGAGACAGATGTGAGGGGTGAGAGACAGAGTGTGAGGGCGGGTGAGACACAGTGTGTGGGGGGAGACAGAGTGTGAGGGGTGGGAGACAGAGTGTGAGACAGAGTGTGAGGGGGGAGACAGATGTGAGGGGTGAGAGACAGAGTGTGAGGGCGGGTGAGACACAGTGTGTGGGGGGGAGACAGAGTGTGACGGGGGAGACAGAGTGTGGATGGGGAGACAGCGTGTGAGGGGGGAGACAGAGTGTGACGGGGGAGACAGAGTGTGTGGGGGGAGACAGAGTGTGTGGGGGGAGACAGATGTGAGGGCGGGTGAGACACAGTGTGTGGGGGGGAGACAGAGTGTGACGGGGGAGACAGAGTGTGGATGGGGAGACAGCGTGTGAGGGGGGAGACAGAGTGTGACGGGGGAGACAGAGTGTGTGGGGGGAGACAGAGTGTGTGGGGGGAGACAGATGTGAGGGGGGGAGACAGAGTGTGAGGGTGGGAGACAGAGTGTGAGGGCGGGTGAGACACAGTGTGTGGGGGGGAGACAGAGTGTGACGGGGGAGACAGAGTGTGGGTGGGGAGACAGCGTGTGAGGGGGGGAGACAGAGTGTGTGGGGGGAGACAGAGTGTGTGGGGGGAGACAGATGTGAGGGGGTGAGACAGAGTGTGGGGGGGAGACAGAGTGTGAGGGGGGAGACAGAGTGTGAGGGGGGAGACAGAGTGTGAGGGGGGAGACAGAGTGTGTGGGGGGAGACAGATGTGAGGGGGAGAGACATAGTGTGGGGGGGGAGACAGAGTACGTGGTGGGCGGGGGGGGTGAGACAGAGTGTGGGGGGGTGAGACAGAGGGGGGTGGTGAGACAGAGTGTGGGGGGAGACAGAGGGGGGGGGGCTGCAGGTGGTGCTAATGGGACCCCAGTTAAAGACAGGGTGACATACAGCTGAGCGGCGACCCCGCAGCCCCCACTCACCCCAGCCCAACGTTCCAGCATTTCGGCGATCCGGCCCGCACTCCGGAATTACAGGGATGGAAAAGCGACGGATCTTCTGTCCGCTCTGGCTCGGAGATTAATGCTGACTCGAGGATTAATGCCGGCAAGGTTTCTCTCTCTCTCTCTCTCTCTCTCGCAGACACACACACTCTTGCTCTCTCTCTCTCTCTGTCTCCACTGACGATCTCGCCACCAATCCCGCCTCCTCCCGCCCCCCAGTCCTTTTAATCCCAATTGGCTCACAAACACCCGACCCTCAGCGGGCCCTGCCATTGGTCCAGCCCTGTGCCAGAGAGGCCCAGCTCGGCCCGGTACAGCTAACTACCTCCGTCGCCATGACCCCCCACCTTCCACCTTCCCCGGACCTCGTTCCCGCAATCCAGCATCTTGCCTCAAGGCTCCGCGCCCCACCTCTCTTCTTCCCGCACCCACACACAGGCACACCCCTCTCTCCTCCCGGCAACTGATTAGCCCTTTATCGGCCGGAACACACTAGATGGGCTGAATGGCCTCGTTCGGCGCCGGGAGATATTTCCCCCGCCTCCCTTTCTAACTCGGGCCTTGAATATTGATATGCCATCAATGAACACAGGACGAGTGGTGAACGTAACTGAGGCTTTAATGCACTAAACAGAAAGCCCCCTGGCCCCTGATCCCGAACTGGATCAGAGGCGGAGACCAGCCACCTTTATACAGGGGAGGAGCCACAGGCGGAGCCAGCAGGGACAAGCCCAGGCATGTAACAATACAATACAATACAGTGGTTTACCACAAATATATTCGGTGACCCGCAGCCTCCACTGCCTCTCTGGGGGAGAGGATTCCACAGACAGACCTCCCTCTGGGAGAAGAAATTCCTCCTCATCCCCGTCTTCAATGGGAGACCCCCCTCAGTTTTAAACTGTGCCCCTACCCCCCCCCCTTCTAGATTCCCCCACCCATGAGGGGGAAACATCCTCCCAGCATGCACCCTGTCAATCCCCCCCTCAGAATCTGATCCGTTTCAATACGATCTCCTCTGGTTCTTTCTAAACTCCAATGGGTACAGGCCCCGTCCGGCTCAACCTTTCCTCATCGGACAAACCCCCTTCATCCCGGGAATCGGCCCCGTGAACCTTCTCTGAACTGCTTATAATTATAATCAAATAGCTGCTCATTATATCCTTTCCCTACATGGTTCTTGATGCCGCCGAGAAACAGGCATGGAAGGCCCAACTCAGGGCAACTTGTTAGGGCCTGGGGGCTGAGAAAGGTCCACACAAAACTCTCACACAAAAGCTTGTGATGTAGAAAGACTTTCTCCTGCCGGACAGTCACTGAGAATCCCGCTAATTCAAAACCAGAGCCAGCTACAAATTCCTGGGTCTGCAGTAGGCCCGAAGCCTGGACACTGCCCATCGGCCAGTGACTCCCTTGCTTAACAACAATGCACGGATCCCGAGTGGGGGAGAAAAGACCACGACATCCCCCTCCTCCATTTTAGTCTTTGTCTTTCAAAGAACAAAGAACAGTACAGCATGGAACAGGCCCTTCGGCCCTCCAAGCCTGTATTGGTCATGATGCTAACCTTGGCCAAAGCCCTCAGCACTTCCTTATGCCGTATCCCTCTCTGCCCATTCTCTCCATATACTTGTCAAGATGCCTTTTGAACGCCGTTAATGTATCTGCTTCCACAACTTCCCCTGGCCGCACATTCCAGGCACTCACCACCCTCTGTGTGAGAAAGCTGCCTTGCACATCTCCTCTAAACTTTGCCCCAGCGACCTTAAACCTATGCCCCCTGGAGTTCCAGGATTGTGACCCAGCGACAGTGAAGGAACGGCCGATATATTTCCCAGTCAGGATGGTGAGTGTGGGGCTCGGAGGGGAACTTGCAGGTGGTGGAGTTCCCCATGTGTCTGCTGCCCCTTGTCCTTCTAGATGGTAGAGGTGGTGGGTTTGGAAGGTGCTGTCGAAGGAGCCTTGGTGAGTCGCTGCGGTGCACCTTGTAGATGGTACACACACTGCTGCCGCTGTGCGTCGGTGGTGGAGGGAGTGAATGTTTGTGGATGGGGTGCCGATCAAAGTGGGGCTGCTTTGTCCTGGATGGTGTCGAGCTTCTCGAGTGTTGTTGGAGCCGCACTCACCCAGGCAAGAGGAGAGTATCCCATCACACTCCTGACTTGTGCCTTGTAGATGGTGGACAGGCTTTGGGGAGGGTCAGGCTGTGAGTTGGTGACCTGTTCTTGCAGCCGCAGTATTTATATGGCTGGTGACATTAATAAGACGTTTGACTGAATGGACAGGTTGGGTAGAGATACTCTATTCCCACCGATTGTCAATGGGATTTCCCATTGAAGCTGCCCATCGCTGGGACGCCGCAGGGGATGGGCTGCCGGAACAGAGAATCCCAACGGCCGGAGAATTCTGGAGGATGTTTCCCAGGAATTCAGGACAAATGAGGGGGGAAGGGGGGAAAGGAGATGAAGAGCAGTAGGAGGAGACCGGGCGGAGCATAAACACCAGGATAGCACGGGGCAGCATGGTCGAATGGCCTGGACCCGCGATTGTAAATACAGTGCAACAACTAAAGGGCCTGGGTGTGGTGCTCGACGGGCCGAATGGCCTCTCTGCGAGCGCTGAGATTGGAATAATTCCATCCTTAGGCCTTAGCAAGGTCGATTTTCAGTCGCCTTTGCAGACACCAACCTCTGTTCCCACACCCAATCCGCTCCACAAATCCACCCCCCCCGCTCCCAACCCTGCTCAAGACTAATTCTAGCACCCCCCCCGCCCCCCTCCGCAGCGCACCCCCCTCCCACTTTCACAATGCCCCCCACCCCCTCCTGCTCGCTCCCCATCCGCTGCCCCCTCTTCACCTCTCCCTGGCCGTATTCCGCTAATCCAGGGGACGGAGCCATCGATGTCCTCCCTGATGTTGGTGTGGGCGGCCCTCAATACCGCACGAGGCGCGATAGAGAGAGTGAGAGAGAGAAAGGCCATCTTTCCCCTCGATGAAACACCGGCGCTCGAAGGACAATCTGGAGACAGGGTGGATGTGGAGTGGATGTTTCACCTTGCGGAAGAATCTAGAACTGGCGGCGGGGCTCACTGTTTAAAATGAATTGAAGACAAAGATGAGGAGAAGCTTTTCTCTCAGAGGGTCTTTGGAAGGGTGGGGGCTGAATCTTTGAATATTTTTAAGGCCGAGGTGGATATATTCTTGATAAGCAAGGAGGTGAAAGGTTATCGGGGGTGTGAGGTGGCGGAGGATAGGGAATGTTAGAGCTCAGGTTAAAATCAGATCAGCCGCGATCTTGGGGAATTCCGACCCCCATTTCTGTTCCCAGCAAGATTTCCCACATCCCTTGGTGTACTTTCGGATGTCCGGACGGAGGCAGCTGAAGGACTTCTCCCGGGACGACTGTCCTCCCTGACCAGGACGCCCCCTCCCCGCCTGGCCCCCGAATTAGAATACCACCGTAGGGTACCATTCAGTCCACGTCAGTTCTTGGAAGGACCCACCCCAGTAAATATCACCAGCCCCTGTCCCCTAGCCATTGTTCAAGGATTTTACCTCATCCCCCGTCTGAGGGGTCCTGCCCTTGGCCTGCGTCCACCACAGTGAAGCGTATTTCGGACCCACAATGCCTTGCTCTCCTCACCGGCCCACCTGCCTCGCCTTGGAACTGACCCACAATGCCTTGCTCTCCTCACCAGCCCACCCGCCTCACCTTGGAACTGACCCACAATGCCTTGCTCTCCTCACCAGCCCACCCGCCTCACCTTGGAACTGACCCACAATGCCTTGCTCTCCTCACCGGCCCACCTGCCTCGCCTTGGAACTGACCCACAATGCCTTGCTCCCCTCACCAGCCCACCTGCCTCGCCTTGGAACTGACCCACAATGCCTTGCTCCCCTCACCGGCCCACCTGCCTCGCCTTGGAACTGACCCACAATGCCTTGCTCCCCTCACCAGCCCACCTGCCTCGCCTTGGAACTGACCCACAATGCCTTGCTCCCCTCACCGGCCCACCTGCCTCGCCTTGGAACTGACCCACAATGCCTTGCTCCCCTCACCGGCCCACCCGCCTCACCTTGAAACTGACCCACAATGCCTTGCTCTCCTCACCAGCCCACCTGCCTCACCTTGGAACTGACCCACAATGCCTTGCTCTCCTCACCGGCCCACCTGCCTCACCTTGGAACTGACCCACAATGCCTTGCTGTCCTCACCGGCCCACCTGCCTCACCTTGGAACTGACCCACAATGCCTTGCTGTCCTCACCGGCCCACCTGCCTCACCTTGGAACTGACCCACAATGCCTTGCTGTCCTCACCGGCCCACCTGCCTCACCTTGGAACTGACCCACAATGCCTTGCTGTCCTCACCGGCCCACCTGCCTCACCTTGGAACTGACCCACAATGCCTTGCTCTCCTCACCGGCCCACCTGCCTCACCTTGGAACTGACCCACAATGCCTTGCTCCCCTCACCGGCCCACCTGCCTCGCCTTGGAACTGACCCACAATGCCTTGCTCTCCTCACCGGCCCACCTGCCTCACCTTGGAACTGACCCACAATGCCTTGCTGTCCTCACCGGCCCACTTGCCTCGCCTTGGAACTGACCCACAATGCCTTGCTCCCCTCACCGGCCCACCTGCCTCGCCTTGGAACTGACCCACAATGCCTTGCTGTCCTCACCGGCCCACCTGCCTCGCCTTGGAACTGACCCACAATGCCTTGCTGTCCTCACCGGCCCACCTGCCTCGCCTTGGAACTGACCCACAATGCCTTGCTGTCCTCACCGGCCCACCTGCCTCACCTTGGAACTGGCCCACAATGCCTTGCTGTCCTCACCGGCCCACCCGCCTCACCTTGAAACTGACCCACAATGCCTTGCTGTCCTCACCGGCCCACCTGCCTCGCCTTGGAACTGACCCACAATGCCTTGCTCTCCTCACCGGCCTCGCCTTGGAACTGACCCACAATGCCTTGCTCTCCTCACCGGCCTCGCCTTGAAACTGACCCACAATGCCTTGCTGTCCTCACCGGCCCACCTGCCTCACCTTGGAACTGGCCCACAATGCCTTGCTGTCCTCACCGGCCCACCCGCCTCACCTTGAAACTGACCCACAATGCCTTGCTGTCCTCACCGGCCCACCTGCCTCGCCTTGAAACTGACCCACAATGCCTTGCTGTCCTCACCAGCCCACCTGCCTCGCCTTGAAACTGCGTCCATGTAGTTACCTGCCCTCGAAGACTCTGTAAGGCGCTAACCTCGGTCATGAGCTGTGGGGTAATAGGGTGCTGGAGGAGCACAGAGCTCTTGGTGTTGGTGGAGATTCCAGAGATAGGGAGGCCACGGAGGGATTGGAAAACAAGGCCGAGAACTGTTAAATTCCCGATGTTGCTGGACTGAGAACCGAGGTAGATAGGCCAGTGAGCACAGGGTAGGAGAACTTCGTTAGGGATGGTAAGGTAATGTGACTGAAAATTCAGGTGGCGTTGAACTCTCTCTCTCTCTCTCGGTCTCTCCAGCGGTCCAGCATAGCACTGCAATGAAGTTACTGTGAGAATCCCCCAGTCGCCACATTCCGGAGCCTGTCCGGGCACAGAGGGAGAATTCAGAATGTCCAATTCACCCAACAGCACGTCTTTCGGGACTTGTGGGAGGGAACCTGAGCACCCGGAGGAAACCCACGCAGACACGGGGAGAACGTGCAGACTCCGCACAGACAGTGACCCAAGCCGGGAATCGAACCTGGGACCCTGGAGCTGTGAAGCAACAGTGCTAACCATGGTGCTACCGTGCACCAGAAAACTAAGTACAGTTCTGGTCACCACACTATAGGGAGGAAGCGCACTGGAGAAAGTGCAGAGATTCACCAGGATGCTGCCTGGGCTGGAGCATTTTCAGCGATGAAGAGAGGCTGGGTAGGGCTGGAGGTGTTTTCTCTGGAGCCTGAGGGGGACCTGAGCGAGGTGGATAAATTCATGAGGGACATGGACAGGGTAGATAGGGACGAACTTTTCCCCTCAGTGGAGAGGTCGATAAACAGGGGGCGGGGGTGGCGGGATTTGAGGAAAATCTTTATCAGCCAGAGGGTGGTGGGAATCTGGAACTCGCTGCCTGAGAGGGTGGTGGAGGCGGGAACCCTCTCGACATTTAAGACTCCACGAGTCGCTGCAGTGCATCTTGTCGATGGTGCACACACTCACACACACACATTGCTGCCACTGTGCATCGGTGGTGGTGCTGGAGGGAGTGAATGGCAGATGCAATATAATTTGGATAAGTGTGACGTTATTCACTTTGGAAGCAAAAACAGGAAGACAGATTACTACCTGAACAGTTGTAAATTGGGAGAGGGGAGTGTGCAGCGGGACCTGGGTGTCCTTGTGCACCAGTCGCTGAAGGTAAGCATGCAGGTGCAGCAGGCGGTAAAGAAGGCTAAAGGTATGTTGGCCTTCATTGCGAGAGGTTTCGAGTACAGAAGCAGGGATGTGTTGCTGCAATTATACAGGGCCTTAGTGAGGCCACACCTGGAGTATTGTGTGCAGTTTTGGTCTCCTTCTCTGAGGAAGGATGTTCTTGCTCTCGAGGGAGTGCAGCGAAGGTTTACCAGACTGATTCCTGGGATGGCGGGACTGTCATATGAGGAGAGATTGACTAGGTTGGGATTGTTCTCGCTGGAGTTCAGAAGAATGAGGGGGGGTCTCATAGAGACTTATAAAATTCTAACAGGACAAGACAGGGTAGATGCAGGGAGGATGTTCCCGATGGTGGATGTGTCCAGAACCAGGGGCAAAATTCTCCGGTATCGGCGCGATGTCCGCCGACTGGCGCCCAAAACGGCGCAAATCAGTCGGGCATCGCGCCGCCCCAAAGGTGCGGAATGCTCCGCATCTTGGGGGGCCGAGCCCCAACCTTAAGGGGCTAGGCCCACGACGGACGAATTTCCGCCCCGCCAGCTGGCGGAAAAGGCCTTTGGTGCCCCGCCAGCTGGCGTGGAAATTACATCTCCGGGCGGCACATGCGCGGGAGCGTTAGCGGCCGCTGACGGCATTCCCGCGCATGCGCAGTGGAGGGAGTCTCTTCCGCCTCCGCCATGGTGGAGACCGTGGCGAAGGCGGAAGGGAAAGAGTGCCCCCACGGCACAGGCCCGCCCGCGGATCGGTGGGCCCCGATCGCGGGCCAGGCCACCGTGGGGGCACCCCCCCCCCCCGGGGCCCGATCGCCGCGCGCCCCCCCCCCCCAGGACCCCGGAGCCCGCCCGCGCCGCCTTGTCCCGCCGGTAAGAGAGGTGGTTTAATCCACGCCGGCGGGACAGGCATTCCAGCAGCAGGACTTCGGCCCATCCGGGCCGCAGAATCGCCGGGGGGGGTGGGGGTGGGGGGGGGGCCGCCAACCGGCGCGCCTCGATTCCCGCCCCCGCCGAATATCCGGTGCCGGAGAATTCGGCAACCGGCGGGGGCGGGATTCACGCCAGCCCCCGGCGATTCTCCGACCCGGCGGGGGGTCGGAGAATCCCGCCCAAGGAGACACTTCTTCACACAAAGTGCGGTGAGCCTGTGGAATTCACTACCACAGGAAGTAGTTGATGCTAAAACATTGAATGTATTCAAGAGGCGACTGGATACGGCACTTGGGGAGAATGGGATCAAAGGCCAAGGGGAGAAAGCAGGATTAGGCGATTGAGTTGGATGATCAGTCATGATCGTGATGAAGGGCGGAGCAGGCTCGAAGGGCCAAACGGTCTCCTCCTGCTCCTATCTTCTGTGTATCTATGAATGGTTAAGGGAGTTTGGTGGGTCGGTACAGTCTCGATGGGCCGAATGGCCTCCTTCTGCATTGCAGCGATTCTGTGATTCTAGTCAAGCGAGGCACAACCTAACGCACGTGGGTCAGTGATTTATTTTTCTCTCTTGTCACTCGCTCTCTGGGCCCTTTTGTCTCTGCTTCTCAGGGGGTGGAGGGGGGGAGGATTTCGAAGCAGGCCTTCCATCCGGCCCTCCGTGAGAGGAATATTAAAAGGGCCTTTGTTTGACCTGATACCCATTAGTCAGCCGATCGAGGACAGTCGAGGGGGAGTTGTGCTGGCATTTCCCTCCCTCCTGTCTCCGTTGATATGTCGCTCCCGCAGAGGGGAATGCCTCCCTCCCTGAGGGTTTCTGGTATGGGCGCTAAGAGAAACCCTACTCGCCTCACCCCACCACCATTCTCCCCTCCCTGCCGTCCCCCCTCCCCCACCACCACCACCACCAACCAAACCAGCTGACTGCAGGGCAGGCACGCCATTGGTTGAAAGGGCCGGCCAACCGCACCAACATTAGCCAGCTTCAAAGGTCAAGGGTGGTTGGGAATGTCATTTGGATGGGAAAGAGAAAACAGCCTGCCTCCATCACAGGGGATTAACCCTCTCACCCACCTCTCTCCCAGTTACAGTCAGACACCGGGCAGCCTGCCTCCATCACAGGGGATTAACCCTCTCACCCACCTCTCCCCCAGTTACACTCAGACACCGGGCAGCCTGTTCCTATCGGAGGGGATTAACCCTCTCACCCACCTCTCTCCCAGTTACAGTCAGACACCAGGCAGCCTGTTCCTATCGGAGGGGATTAACCCTCTCACCCACCTCTCCCCCAGTTACACTCAGACACCGGGCAGCCTGTTCCTATCGGAGGGGATTAACCCTCTCACCCACCTCTCTCCCAGTTACAGTCAGACACCAGGCAGCCTGTTCCTATCGGAGGGGATTAACCCTCTCACCCACCTCTCTCCCAGTTACAGTCAGACACCGGGCAGCCTGTTCCTATCGGAGGGGATTAACCCTCTCACCCACATCTCTCCCAGTTACAGTCAGACACCGGGCAGCCTGTTCCTATCGGAGGGGATTAACCCTCTCACCCACATCTCTCCCAGTTACAGTCAGACACCGGGCAGCCTGTTCCTATCGGAGGGGATTAACCCTCTCACCCACCTCTCTCCCAGTTACAGTCAGACACCGGGCAGCCTGTTCCTATCGGAGGGGATTAACCCTCTCACCCACCTCTCCCCCAGTTACAGTCAGACACCGGGCAGCCTGTTCCTATCGGAGGGGATTAACCCTCTCACCCACCTCTCTCCCAGTTACAGTCAGACACCGGGCAGCCTGTTCCTATCGGAGGGGATTAACCCTCTCACCCACATCTCTCCCAGTTACAGTCAGACACCGGGCAGCCTGTTCCTATCGGAGGGGATTAACCCTCTCACCCACCTCTCTCCCAGTTACAGTCAGACACCGGGAAGCCTGTTCCTATCGGAGGGGATTAACCCTCTCACTCACCTCTCTCCCATTTACAGTCAGACACCGGGCAGCCTGTTCCTATCGGAGGGGATTAACCCTCTCACCCACCTCTCTCCCAGTTACAGTCAGACACCGGGCAGCCTGTTCCTATCGGAGGGGATTAACCCTCTCACCCACATCTCTCCCAGTTACACTCAGACACCGGGCAGCCTGTTCCTATTGGAGGGGAGGAACCCTCTCACCCACCTCTCTCCCAGATACAGTCAGACACCAGGCAGCCTGTTCCTATCGGAGGGGATTAACCCTTTCACCCACCTCTCTCCCAGTTACAGTCAGACACCGGGCAGCCTGTTCCTATCGGAGGGGATTAACCCTCTCACCCACCTCTCTCCCAGTTACACTCAGACACCGGGCAGCCTGTTCCTATCGGAGGGGATTAACCCTCTCACCCACCTCTCTCCCAGTTACAGTCAGACACTAGGCAGCCTGTTCCTATCGGAGGGGATTAACCCTCTCACCCACCTCTCTCCCAGTTACAGTCAGACACCGGGCAGCCTGTTCCTATCGGAGGGGATTAACCCTCTCACCCACCTCTCTCCCAGATACAGTCAGACACCGGGCAGCCTGTTCCTATCGGAGGGGATTAACCCTCTCACCCACATCTCTCCCAGTTACAGTCAGACACCGGGCAGCCTGTTCCTATCGGAGGGGATTAACCCTCTCACCCACCTCTCTCCCAGTTACAGTCAGACACCGGGAAGCCTGTTCCTATCGGAGGGGATTAACCCTCTCACCCACCTCTCTCCCAGTTACACTCAGACACCGGGCAGCCTGTTCCTATCGGAGGGGATTAACCCTCTCACCCACCTCTCTCCCAGTTACAGTCAGACACCAGGCAGCCTGTTCCTATCGGAGGGGATTAACCCTCTCACCCACCTCTCTCCCAGTTACAGTCAGACACCGGGCAGCCTGTTCCTATCGGAGGGGATTAACCCTCTCACCCACATCTCTCCCAGTTACAGTCAGACACCGGGCAGCCTGTTCCTATCGGAGGGGATTAACCCTCTCACCCACCTCTCTCCCAGTTACAGTCAGACACCGGGAAGCCTGTTCCTATCGGAGGGGATTAACCCTCTCACTCACCTCTCTCCCATTTACAGTCAGACACCGGGCAGCCTGTTCCTATCGGAGGGGATTAACCCTCTCACCCACCTCTCTCCCAGTTACAGTCAGACACCGGGCAGCCTGTTCCTATCGGAGGGGATTAACCCTCTCACCCACATCTCTCCCAGTTACACTCAGACACCGGGCAGCCTGTTCCTATTGGAGGGGAGGAACCCTCTCACCCACCTCTCTCCCAGATACAGTCAGACACCAGGCAGCCTGTTCCTATCGGAGGGGATTAACCCTTTCACCCACCTCTCTCCCAGTTACAGTCAGACACCGGGCAGCCTGTTCCTATCGGAGGGGATTAACCCTTTCACCCACCTCTCTCCCAGTTACAGTCAGACACCGGGCAGCCTGTTCCTATCGGAGGGGATTAACCCTCTCACCCACCTCTCTCCCAGTTACAGTCAGACACCGGGCAGCCTGTTCCTATCGGAGGGGATTAACCCTCTCACCCACCTCTCCCAGTCACAGTCAGACACCAGACAGCCTGTTCCTATCAGAGGGGATTAACCCTCTCACCCACCTCTCTCCCTGTTACAGTCAGACACCGGGCAGCCTGTTCCTATCAGAGGGGATTAACCCTCTCACCCACCTCTCTCCCTGTTACAGTCAGACACCGGGCAGCCTGTTCCTATCGGAGGGGATTAACCCTCTCACCCACCTCTCTCCCAGTTACAGTCAGACACCGGGCGGCCTGTTCCTATCGGAGGGGATTCACCCTCTGACCCACCTCTCTCCCCAGTTCCCGTCAGACACCGGGCAGCCTGTTCCTATCGGAGGGGATTAACCCTCTCACCCACCGCTCTCCCAGTTACAGTCAGACACCGGACAGCCTGTTTCTATCGGAGGGGATTAACCCTCTCACCCACCTCTCTCCCAGTTACAGTCAGACACCAGGCAGCCTGTTCCTATCGGAGGGGATTAACCCTCTCACCCACCTCTCTCCCAGTAACAGTCAGACACCAGGCAGCCTGTTCCTATCGGAGGGGATTAACCCTCTCACCCACCTCTCTCCCAGTTACAGTCAGACACCGGGCAGCCTGTTCCTATCGGAGGGGATTAACCCTCTCACCCACCTCTCTCCCAGTTACAGTCAGGACACCGGGCAGCCTGTTCCTATTGGAGGTGATTAACCCTCTCTCACCCACCTCGCTCCCAGTTACAGTCAGACACCGGGCAGCCTGTTCCTATCGGAGGGGATTAACCCTCTCTCACCCACCTCTCTCCCAGTTACAGTCAGACACCAGGCAGCCTGTTCCTGTCGGAGGTGATTAACCCTCTTACCCACCTCTCTCCCAGTTACAGTCAGACACCGGGCAGCCTGTTCCTATCGGAGGGGATTAACCCTCTCACCCACCTCTCTCCCAGTTACAGTCAGACACAAGGCAGCCTGTTCCTATCGGAGGGGATTAACCCTCTCACCCACCTCTCTCCCAGTTACAGTCAGACACCGGGCAGCCTGTTCCTATCGGAGGGGATGAACCCTCTCACCCACCTCTCTCCCAGTTACAGTCAGACACCAGACAGCCTGTTCCTATCGGAGGGGATTAACCCTCTCACCCACCTCTCTCCCAGTTACAGTCAGACACCAGGCAGCCTGTTCCTATCGGAGGGGATTAACCCTCTCATCCACCTCGCTCCCAGTTACAGTCAGACACCGGGCAGCCTGTTACAATCGGAGGGGGATTATCCCCCTCACCCACCTCTCTCCCAGTTACAGTCAGACACCGGGCCAGCCTGATCTTATCGGAGGGGATTAACCCATTCACCCACCTCTCTCCCAGTTACAGTCAGACACCGGGCAGCCTGTTTCCTATCGGAGGGGATTAACCCTCTCACCCACCTCTCCCAGTCACAGTCAGACACCAGGCAGCCTGTTCCTATCAGAGGGGATTAACCCTCTCACCCACCTCTCTCCCTGTTACAGTCAGACACCGGGCAGCCTGTTCCTATCGGAGGGGATTAACCCCTCTCACCCACCTCTCTCCCAGTTACAGTCAGACACCGGGCGGCCTGTTCCTATCGGAGGGGATTCACCCTCTCACCCACCTCTCTCCCAGTTCCCGTCAGACACCGGGCAGCCTGTTCCTATCGGAGGGGATTAACCCTCTCACCCACCTCTCTCCCAGTTACAGTCAGACACACCGGGCAGCCTGTTCCTATCGGAGGGGATTAACCCTCTCACCCACCTCTCTCCCAGTTACAGTCAGACACCAGGCAGGCCTGTTCCTATCGGAGGGGATTAACCCTCTCACCCACCTCGTCTCCCCAGTTACAGTCAGACACCGGGCTGCCTGTTCCTATCGGAGGGGATTAACCCTCTCACCCACCTCTCTCCCCAGTTACAGTCAGACACCGGGCAGCCTGTTTCTATCGGAGGGGATTAACCCTCTCACCCACCTCTCTCCCAGTTACAGTCAGACACCAGGGCAGCCTGTTCCTATCGGAGGGGATTAACCCTCTCACCCACCTCTCTCCCAGTAAACAGTCAGACACCAGGCAGCCTGTTCCTATCGGAGGGGATTAACCCTCTCACCCACCTCTCTCCCCAGTTACAGTCAGACACCGGGCAGCCTGTTCCTATCGGAGGGGATTAACCCTCTCACCCACCTCTCTCCCAGTTACAGTCAGACACCGGGCAGCCTGTTCCTATTGGAGGAGATTAACCCTCTCACCCACATCTCTCCCAGTTACAGTCAGACACCGGGCAGCCTGTTCCTATCGGAGGGGATTAACCCTCTCACCCACCTCTCTCCCAGTTTACAGTCAGACACCAGGCAGCCTGTTCCTGTCGGAGGGGATTAACCCCTCTCACCCACCTCTCTCCCAGTTACAGTCAGACACCGGGCAGCCTGTTCCTATCGGAGGGGATTAACCCTCTCACCCACCTCTCTCCCAGTTACAGTCAGACACCGGGCAGCCTGTTCCTATCGGAGGGGATTAACCCTCTCACCCACCTCTCTCCCAGTTACACTCAGACACCGGGCAGCCTGTTCCTATCGGAGGGGATTAACCCTCTCACCCACCTCTCTCCCCAGTTACAGTCAGACACCAGGCAGCCTGTTCCTATCGGAGGGGATTAACCCTCTCACCCACCTCGCTCCCAGTTACAGTCAGACACCGGGCAGCCTGTTCCTATCGGAGGGGATTAACCCGCTCACCCCACCTCTCTCCCAGTTACAGTCAGACACCGGGCAGCCTGTTCCTATCGGAGGGGATTAACCCTTTCACTCACCTCTCTCCCCAGTTACAGTCAGACATCGGGCAGCCTGTTCCTATCAGAGGGGATTAACCCTCTCACCCACCTCTCTCCCAGTTACAGTCAGACACCGGGCAGCCTGTTCCTATCGGAGGGGATTAACCCTCTCACCCACCTCTCTCCCAGTTACAGTCAGACACCGGGCAGCCTGTTCCTATCGGAGGGGATTAACCCTTCTCACCCACCTCTCTCCCAGTTACAGTCAGACACCGGGCAGCCTGTTCCTATCGGAGGGGATTAACCCTCTCACCCACCTCTCTCCCAGTTACACTCAGACACCGGGCAGCCTGTTCCTATCGGAGGGGATTAACCCTCTCACCCACCTCTCTCCCAGTTACAGTCAGACACCAGGCAGCCTGTTCCTATCGGAGGGGATTAACCCTCTCACCCACCTCGCTCCCAGTTACAGTCAGACACCGGGCAGCCTGTTCCTATCGGAGGGGATTAACCCGCTCACCCACCTCTCTCCCAGTTACAGTCAGACACCGGGCAGCCTGTTCCTATCGGAGGGGATTAACTCTTTCACTCACTCTCTCTCCCCAGTTACAGTCAGACATCGGGCAGCCTGTTCCTATCAGAGGGGATTAACCCTCTCACCCACCTCTCTCCCAGTTACAGTCAGACACCGGGCAGCCTGTTCCTATCGGAGGGGATTAACCCTCTCACCCACCTCTCTCCCAGTTACAGTCAGGACACCGGGCAGCCTATTTGTATTGGGGATATACACAGGAAGATCCCACTGACAGCCAGGTGATCCATGGCCGGATAGCCTTTCTTGTTTTTTAATCGTTCCCGGAGCCACACATCGATTGAGACATGGGTATTGGACTTGGGACAACGAGGTTGACTCCCATTCTCTTCTGGGATCCCGCATATCCGTCCGGAAGGGCATACGAGAAGGTCAGGAAGTGCGGCAGGGGTTGGTGAATCTCGGTATATCGTCTCGCTCGTGTGACGGTGCCCCCCCCACCCCGCCGC